>NC_056749.1:738654207-738781707 GCF_019279795.1 Protopterus annectens
CAAACAATGAAATATAACTTCTGATATATCCAGTAAAATACATTGTATTATAAACATTAGGTATAAATATTATTACCATCTATTTATATTAAGCAATACGTTTTGAAAGACTTTATCAGTAAGGGCGAATATGTTAAATAACTGTGTGCTATAATCTTTTACTGTGGTTTTGTATATAATGCATCCTACTTTACTATGATTGAATTGCTTGTCATCTGTCTTTCTTGTAAATATGAATTGCTTATATAATAAGCAGACATTTATATTATATTAGAATTATGTCTAATCTACAACAGTACTATATCTGTTCAAAATAATATAAATATTGCTTATTCCTATTACAAATATGCTTCATATGATAATTCAATTTATGGAGCTCAGATGTTCTGGATTGTCAAGGCATGAGTGATAATCTGATGAACTTAGCTTTATCCATCAGATTAGGAATGATTTTCATTCCATGCTAGTGCAGATCTTGGTTTTGTTAACATTTATTAATTTTAATTTATTTCACAAAAACATTTAGTATGCCTGACCAAAACATTACTTTATTGGTGAAGATTCAAAGTATAAAACTGATAATTTCGTTTAAAAGCTCAAACATATACTTTATAGTTATCTGAGGAAAATGTTTAATAGTCACAATAAAACAAAAAATACATAGTCTAAATAACTTAAGATGGATTTAACTTTATTATCTTTAAATACCAGTGGCTTAAACAATCCTAGCAAGAGATCAAATCTACTGAAATATTTAAAACTATACAAAGCACAAATAGTCTTCCTTCAAGAAGCTCATTTCAAAACAAATGACAATTACAAATGGAATTGTAAGGTATATATGATATTGGTGCAATCCACTTATAAGGCAAAGAAAAAAGGGGTAACAATTTTATGGAAAACAAATGTGATTAACCCAGAAAACATTTATAAGTTTGAAGATAAAGAAAGCCTTATGGCATTTGTAATAGTTAAATATAATAATGAAATATGGACCCTAGCCAATCTATACTGGTTTCCAGGCATTGGAACTGGAACTGTTAAAAAACACTTTGATTTCATTTCCAATAATTATAAAGGCAGCTTAATATTAGGAGGAGATTTTAACTGTATGTTTGATATTTCTGAAACTACAAATAAAAAAACACTGCGTACATCTGCTGTATCAAAAGTTTTAAACAAGTGGGTAGAATCATTTCATCTTGTAGATACTTTCAAATTTAAAGAAGATAAATCTTTGCTGTTTTCCATCAAAATCACAGATTTGGTACCCAAACTATAATAGATAAAATATTTGCTGCCCGTGACTTTCACTCTAAAATCATTAATTTCTCAATCACTCCCTGCCCCTTTTCAGACAAAAATTCATTGATATTAAAACTTCAAAATGGTTATAAACCATTAATCTTTAACTCCAGAATTCCAGCATATATATCTAAAATTAAAGAGTTCAAACCCTGGTTATTATCTGAATTACAGTTCTTCTTAGATATTAATTACACAACAGAGATAAATAAAATAATGATATGGGACTCATTAAAAGCTTACATATATGGTAAAACCCTAACTTGGTATAAAAAAAATCAGAGAATGGGATTCTGAATTATTAGATCTACAATCCAAACTTTGGCAGTAAAAGCTGAAAAAAAATCAAAATCATTTGGAGATGAAAAAGGAAGTAGAAATATTAAACAATAAATTCTAACACATACAACTAGTTTAGCTTTAGAAAAACTAAAAATTAATACCTTGGCCACTTCTCCCAAATATTTACATAAGTTATCCACAAGAATCAAAATACAATCAAAAGCTAATAACATTAAAAGCATCTTCCATGAAAAGAAAGGAAAAAATGTCTTGGATATAGCTGACATTCTTGATGCCTATAGAAATCAGTATAGAGAACATTTCCAAATAGAAAATATACATATCGATCAATTAAATCTAAATGAAAAATTTTCTAATATAAAAAAATACCAGAAAAATTAAAACTAGATCTGCAAGCACCCATATTCTAGAAAGAAATTACAGATACAATAAAAGAGGGTAAAAATTATAAAGCTCCAGGTATAGATAGGATAATTTTAGAAATATATAAACTTTTTCCTTCAACAATACTATCCTTCTTCCGTAAAACTCTAGTAGAAATTCAGTCACAAGCTTTAACACCACCCTCTTGGAGATATTCCTTAATCACACCAATTTTAAAGGAAAACAAATCCCAAACCTCTGTACCTCATATAGACCTATATCATTATTAAATAATGACTATAAGATATTTATGACAATATTAACTAACAGAATGAAAATACCACAATCCAAAACAATAAATAATGATCAAACTGGATTCATATATCATCAACATACACATGACAATATTAAAAGAATCATTTCTCTTATAGATTATGTTAATAAATAAAATAAAGAAACATTCATAATTGGCTTAGATATAGAGAAAGCCTTTGATTCCCTAAATTGGGACTATTTATTTAAAATTATGGTGTTATTTGAATTTCCTCCTTCCTTTGTTCATCTACTAAAGAATATATATACAAATAATTTAGTGTATGTTAAGCTAGGTCCTTTCATCTCTGAATCTATACATATAACAAAGGGAACTAAACAAGGATGCCCCATGTCACCAATTCTGTTTGCTTTGGTTATTGAAATATTGTCAGATTCAATACGTAACAATACAAAAATCAAAGGAGAAGATGTTTATGAACAATACAATTCTAAAGTAATGTTTTTTTGCTGATGACATATTATTAACTTTATCCAATACAAAAGAGATATTAGAAGAATTAGATATTTTAATTAACTCATTTTACAAGACTTCAGGACTGCATTTCAATACATCAGAATCAAAATTTTTATTTTTAAATAAAAAAAGAATTGCAGACGAAGGGGAATTACATTATAGGGAAACAGGAATCTACCTTAAAATATCTAGGAATTGCGTTATGCAAGGATAATAATGAATTAGTCTCAAAAACCTACAATTATGTCATCAACACAATTAAAATCTCTGTGGAAAAGTGGAATAAAATAATATTAACATTTGAATATAGACTACAGTTAATAAAAATGGCTTTACTACCCAAGATTCTATATATAGCTTTGGCAATACAACTGTTACCAGAAAGGAATATACTCAAAGAAATTAACTCATTATGGTTTCCCAAAAGAAACAGAATAGCTTTAATACATCATGGAAACAGGGAAGATTAAACTTTCCTGATATAGAAACATATATAAAAGCATCAATATCTAAAACAATCTCAGATCGGATAAGTCCAAATTATTCTGCAAGTTGGAAAGAATTACTAACTGTAATATCAATAAATGAATTTGATTTACAAAAAAAATTTCAAATAACAGATAAAAACAATTTGCCATGGCACGTTATGCATTAGTATACAATATAACACAACTAAGCCTGCTAAAACTCGTATGATTAATTATTACATTGAGGCATTTAGGAAAATTATTAATGCAAATATAGATTTAAAAATATGGATTGATACTTTAACGCCATTCATAGTTACAAAGAGCTATCCACATAAAATATACAGAGAAATAATTCCTGTGAACAGAAAGGATTTGTTTGTTGGTTTCAATGTATCAAAGAAATAAAAGTTCTGGATATGCAAACAATAGAAACAACATACAAAATTCCTCAATGAGATTGTTTAACTATGCAAAGCATTCTGACTTATTTGCAAGATTTATGCAGAATAATTAGTAATTCTTCATTTAAAGAAACACCTAAACTTATGAAATACCAATATGAAATCACATATAATGATTATGACATGGAAAATAGTATTTCGAAATTTTACAAGATATTGATAAATTATAAAACAACACCCAAATTCTCATATTGGAATTATATAACAAAAGGACACTCATTGCAGCTAACTGAAGAAATTAAATGAAATATTTTATTTTCAATAAAACATACATCCTTTACACAATACTGGAAAGGTTTTACTTGGAAATGCTTGCACAGAGCATTCTTAACTCCAAATAGAATTACTAAAATTAATTCTTTCACAAAGGGAATATGTTGGAGGTGTGAGAAAATATGCAATGCAGATCAGAATCACATTTTTTTGGCTGTGTTAAAATTAAGCCATTTTGGAATGGTATTAAAAACTTTTTACAAGCTTTATTTAATGAATCGTTTAACTTATCTAAAGGTCTAGTATTATTAAATGTGTACGAAGGTCCTCATTTGAATGAGTTAAATATGTGTCTAGTATGGACAATACTTACAATTTCAAGGATGTGTATAACAAGGATGTGTATAGCTTTGTTTGTATGCTTGTAGTTTGTTTGCTTGTTATTTCCCTGAAACGCTAATTCTACCTAAAACGTGGCTTTTCAGTGCTTCTGTGGATAACCTAGTGATATCTGCATTGCTTACTGTACTTATTTCCTTGTTTCACTTGAAAGAAAGTTACTGTTTGTCGTTTTTGCATTTAAGTTACCTGTAACACATTGCATTTAAGTTACCTGGCACTTGCTCACTAAGTCAGCACTAAAAAATTAAAAGCACTACACCCTCACAAACTCCCCTTGAGTACCTTGTTCCCCATTGGCCCTTTTTTTCAATTATAAAGGAATTCCCATTACTATTCTAGCATGTCCAAAGGTCAGTTGTCAATCTCCTCTCCGGTCCAGCTGGTGAATCTGGGAATCTTGAGGCAATGCTACAACTGCCTCATGTACACTGACAACCCTCTCCTCCTTTCAACAAATTCTAGCACATGTGAGAGATGCAACCATATAGCCAAACTGGAGGCTAAGCTCTCTCAACTCAGTACTCAGGTAACCAGTCAGGAGGAGAAAGAAACTACACTTACTACAATTCCAGTTTCACATAGACCTACCACGACAGCAAACCAAACACATAAACACACAAAAACATACCCAGAGGCTCTAAATAAAATTCTGCCTAAGCAGCAGAGACCTCCAAAGCAGACACCCAAGCAACCGCTACCCCAAAAAACAAGACACATGCAACACATAGCTCACAAAGCCAGTGTGCCAAACAGTCACAGCCCTTAAGGCTAAACAACACACCTGATACACTTGTAATAGGTGACTCTATCGTCAGGCACACTGACGTCCCGCTCACCGGGCTGAACAAGGAGAAGGTCACGGTGAGCTGCCTGTCAGGGGCTAGGATCTGCCACATAACACAAGCACTCAGGTCACTCCAAGGCAAGTAGAAATATGACTCAGTCATTGTCCATGCTGGTGTGAATGACCTGAGATGTATCTCCCTGGACTACATGAAAAGAGACATAGAGGAGCTCTCTGAGCATGTAGCCCAGGCCGTTATGACCCTGACCTTGAGTAGCATCTTACCCTCACCAAGAATGATGCCACAATATGAAGACAAGATGATCAATTTCAACAACTGGCTTAAGTATTGGTGTCATTCAAAGGGGATCCAATGCCTGTCAGCCTGGGATGACATGCTCGACAAGCCACGATGCTTCGCTAGGGACGGCTTGCACCTGTCACCCCTGGGCTTTTGGATATTGGCAAAGGCTCTTGCTACCCCCATAGTGCCTTTTTTAGGCAAGGCTCAAAAGACAAACCCACCTCCATAGGTATCACAAGGGATAAGAAACTAAGAGTAATGCTACTCAACGCCAGAAGTCTAAACCTCAAGATGCACACATTCGAAACTCTCCTTAGCAAGGAGAACATTGATATTTGTGCAGTAACAGAAACCTGGTTCAAGGCTCCCAAGAGCACCCCAGCACTACCAAGTTATACCTCATACTATGCTTTTCGGCCCCAAAACTTGGACCGAACCACAAAAGGAGGGGGAGAATCAATATTCGTCAAAGATACCCACACCTCCAGGTTGGTGGCACAGCACGAAGCATCAGAGACTATCCATGTGCAACTAACACTGGGTAAAACTGCCTTCCAGTTTATAGCCTGCTACAGACCACCCTCCCAAACCCAGGAACCCCACTCGGCCTTCCTGAGAACACTGGAAAATATGAAAGTCTCTCCAAACACCATTATATTGGGCGACTTCAACTACCCAACATAGACTGGGAGCATTACTCTAGCTCCAACACCCTAGCCCAAAGGTTCCTAGAATTTATAAACTCAAATGCTATGGAACAACTTGCTACCACTCCCACAAGAGGGGAAAACATACTGGACCTGATCATCACCAACATGGGGACTCTAAGCTCCAGACCAGAAATGTATCCCTCACTGCTAAGATCAGACCATAAACTAATCTCACTGGATATTCACATCCTGACCCCACCCCCTGCCCAGAAAACCACAGTGAAAAACTTCTCTAAAGCAAATTTCACACTCCTGAAAACCGAGGTGGAATCCTTCAAAGCCCCCGGGCCTGTGGAAAATATGGCCCAGACCGCAGAATCCTTTATAAACGCATGCTATGTACACCTTCAAGAATGCATGGATCATGCAATCCCAGATAAAACCAAGACCCAATCCTCCAAAGGCAGACGTCCTGTCTGGTGGACCCCAGCCATAAACAAACTATACAATAGAAGGAGGAAGCTACTACATGATAGAGCAAAATCCCAAAAAGGGAAGGCATCTCTGATCAGTTTTAGCAAAAAACTACGGGCACTCATAAAATCATCTAAGGCCAGCATCGAGAGAAAAATTGCACAGGACACTAAGGATAATCACAAGGCTTTCTTTAGTTATGTTAGGAACCTGGGTGGGTATTCCCAGATATGCTCAGAATTAGCCCAAAATGACAAAAAATACACCGAACCCACAGACATTGCCAACATCCTAGCTGACAGGTTCAGCGCAAACTCCACCCCCCTTCCCCACCAAAAGGGAAAATATCTATCCCAGCAGAGTGCTGCCCCCCTGACATCTCAAGATGCTCAGGTAAGAGCCGCCCTCTCCAAAGCAAAAAACACAGCATCAATGGGACCAGACAGTGTCCCGGGCTGCGTCCTACATGAACTCCAAGAAGAGCTAAACCCAAACATAAAACTACTGTTCAATCTCAGCCTTACTACAGGATATGTACCCAAAGAGTGGCGTACAGCAACAGTGGTCCCTCTCCACAAAGGTGGTACCTCAACGGATCCTGGAAACTATCGACCCATAAGCCTGACTAGCTTGGTCTGCAAAGCTATGGAAAGGATCATCACGGACCTCATAAATAAAGATATTGGGGACCTACAGACACTGGATCCTACCCAGTTCGGCTTTGTTAAGGGCAGATCCTGCCTCTTAAACCTGGTTGATTTCTTTGAAACAGTCACCAAGGCCATTGATGAGGGGAAGGTGGTCCACACAGCCTACTGGACCTCACAAAAGCCTTCGATACAATACCCCACTCGGGCATTATAGATAAGCTCACCAGCTTAAATATAAACCACTATGTCACTAGATGGGTTGCAAACTGGCTCAAGGACAGAACCCACATGGTTAGAATTGCTGGAGCCATGTCAGACTCCAAACCAGTTACAAGTGGCATCCCACAAGGTGCAGTCCTGGGACCTCTCTTGTTCGGTATATATTTCTTGGAGGTACAGGCCAACACGGAAGAACTGTGGCTGATCAAGTTCGCAGATGACTGCAAACTGGGCACCATAATCGACTCTCCAGCCAGCACAAGCATCCTCCAAAAGGGCCTCATAGAAACAGACAACCAGAGCCAGAGCCATGGCCTCAAGCTAAACACCAAAAAGTGTATAGTCATCCCCTTTGGCAAAAACAAAGTGCCCACAAATTACCACATAGGTGGTAATCCATTAAGTACAGAAGAAGTAATTAGGGACCTGGGGACCCAAGCTGATAGCAATCTCTCATTTGACAACCACGTGGCCAAAGTGGTTAGAAAAACATTTTATATAGCCCACCTAATCATGAAGGGATTCACATCTAGACCAGGGGAGGTCATTGTGCCTCTTTACTCATCCCTCATCAGGCCCATAATTGAGTACAATGCCCCTTTTGGGATGTACCTTATCAGACACCTGCAGCAACTGGAAAGACCCCAAATGTACCTCACCAAGAGGATCAAAGGGCTCAAACAGATGCCATATGCTGCCTGGTTAAAGAAACTCCAGCTCTACTCAGTGGCATACCGCCTGCTCAGAGGCGATCTGTGCCTGATGTATAAAGCCATGTCCAACCCGGAATTAATGGACATGCTGCACCTCAGAAAATCCAAATCCCATCGAGCTACGCTCGAGAGACTTGAACCTCAGCACTGAAATAAATAGGACATGCTGGGGGGACAGATTCATAACCCAGAGGCTCCCTTCACTCTGGAATAAAATCCCAGTCCAAGTTAGGCAGAGTCCCTCATTGACTCTCTTCAAGAGGAATCTTGATGAGTGGATGGGAGATCGTAGGTTTACCCCGGGTATCACTTCTGTGTCACTGTTAGACAGAGGCACAGTATACTAACCTCAAAAAAGGGCATAGCAAAATTAATTTAAAATGGGTGGTGAAAGCCAAACACACTCTGGCTAGGCTTATAAATGCCCTAGGGCAGATAGCCTAGTATGAACCTATGAACCTATGAACAAGAAGATGAAAGACAAACACAATACCGACTTTGGAAGACTTCTACAGCCTACTGAAATCCACAGCATTGTTGGAAATTAAAATTAAAGAATTACGGATTCATACTAAGCCATTTATTAACAATCCATGGAAAAAAGTCTTATCATTGATTGACACTTTACAATAAATGAACAGATACTCTGATAACTCGATTGCTATACCTATAAAGTAATTGTATATATTGAGCTCTGTTATCATGTCAGGCTGATGTAAATAGTGTATATAGTTATTTAAGATGTTATATACAAATACTATGGAATTTATTCAACTGTATTTGAAAACTAAAAAAAATTTTGAGGAAAAAAAAGAAAAGACTCATTATAAAATTGCAGTAATAGTGCAAAAATGGCACTCGTGAAATATAATTTTTCCAGGGAATGTGAAGTTTGAATGCATCCATGAGAATGCTAAGGGTGATAAAATGATGATACTTGTTGCCCCTACTACATTTTCTAATCTAGTCTTTAAAAATGAACTTTGTGAAGTATTGGCTATGGATATACATGGTTTGAAAGATTGATAGCCTATTATTGTAAACTAAATATGAGATCATTATTACATCAAAACTTTCAAGAGTTTCTGGATGAGGTCTTTACATATCCTAAGTGCATCTAAATAGGAGGTGCTAATTACCCCGATATTGATTGGAAAAACATTACCATCATGTGCCATATTCCAAGGAATTTATTGATATATCATTTCATGGATTCTCCCAGCTACTTACAAATAGTAAAAGGGAATTCAATCTTTTAGACCTTGTTGCCGGGCTAATTTCAAGCAAAGGGTTTGTGAACCCTGGGTTAGTCAGATCTTAATGTGGTAAAATTTCAGATCATAAAGTCAAGACCAAAGCAAATTTCCCATATGAAATTTAGCAATGGAAAATTAAATTATGACTTAATAAGGTCTGCTTGGTCAGCAGGAATGGATAATTACAAAATAATCATTGACTACAGCCTCTTAGAGAACCTAATATATCATGTTCTTCAATCTACTATAGACAGTAAGAATAGCAACTTTGTCAGCTATAGATTCCCAGAATAGTAGAATCTGAAGCTATTTAAGTTATATAAGAAAAGTCAGAGATGTGGTCCTTTATATGGGAAATCACACAAGAAAAAACAAGACCAAGTTAAACAGGGCCACCAAAGACTAGAGTCTATATAGAAAAGGATAAGTCTGAGAAGCCTTTAGCAAGGGTTGACAATATGAAAGACCATCATAATTATATCAATTCATACAAAACATATAGGACACAATATATTGCTTTCAAAGTCAGAGACAATATGCAGAACAGCCCAAGATTAATATCAAGTGTGTTTAGTGATAATTTTCCATAATATATGAGAATATCCCATCTGATGAAACAACTATTCTGACTCCTATCACCAGGAGTGAGATTAGTTTTAACTACAAGTATGAGAATGTCTCCATTAAATATAGTAAAAAGAAATATGTCCACAAGCCTTGACTTACTAATAGTGATTATGACAGTTAACCTTAAGTGAGGCTTAGCCCATTATTTCATACCTTTAATAATTTACTTAGAACAGGTAAGGTATCATGGGATGGAAATACTCTAATATCATACTGATCCACAAAAAAGGGTTCATAGGTTCATAATTAGGTACTAGGCTATTGGCTCTAGGGTGGATATAAGCCTAGCCAAAAAGGTACCCTGGCTTTCGCCACTCAAGAAAATTATTTTCCTGTGCCCCTGTCAAGCAGAGCCACAGAGGTGATCCTCAGGGTGAATTTCCTATTTCCCATCCAATCAAGATTTTTCTTGAAGAGTGCTAATAAGGAGCTTTGTTTGATATAGATAGGCAGTTTGTTCCAGAGTATGGGAAGTCTCTGGGACATGAATCTATCCCACCAGCATTTTCTGTTTATTGTGGTGACAAGGCTTAGGTCCCTAGAGCGTGTAGCTCGGAGAGATTGGGATTTCTTTAAGTGGAGCATATCCAACAGCTCTGGGTTTGACATAGCTTTGTATGTTAGGCAGAGATCGCCTTTGAGTAGGCGATATGCGACGGAGTAAAGTTGGAGTTTTTTGAGACGGTCTGTGTAAGGCATATGTTTGAGGCCAGTAATCCTCTTTGTGAGGTATTTCTGCGGCCTTTCCAGTTGTTGTAGATTACTACATACTTATTAGCCTCATGTCTGCAGTGGGAAATTATGTTGTCTGCTTGTTATCCTTGGATTAGAGAAATGAGCACTCAATGACGTTTAATATGTTCTAACATGGATTTATTAGAGGACATTCCACATTTATTAACTTGACTGATTTTTATAATCAAGTAACAATGTAAAATGAGTTTAGATTTGAAGTATGGAACAGTCAGCTTAGATTTAGCTAAAGTTTTCTATCCTTTACCCCATATATCAGTCCTTACAGAAATTACCTATAATGGATGAGCATAGTGCTCTTTCTGTTTAACAGGAAGAAGACAAACTGTAATTATTCATGGCTTCATGTCTAATGCAATTGACATATAATGTGGTATCCCTCAGGACCTCTTCTGGGGCCATTCTGGTTCAATGTCATTTTTGCAAGTTTTCCAAAATACAGTGCTTTCCAGCTGAACAAATATGCAAACAATTTTAAGGTGGAGTTTATAATAGTTAATAGTAAGGATTGGAGTGAGATAAATAAGTACTTCGCAAAAATCTCTCATTGGGCACTGAAGATAGGAGTAATATTTAGTACTGACAACTTACAAATTTTGATTTTTAAGAAATTATTTATTTACCTATCATACTGTAGAATTCAATGATAGGGAAATCTTAAAGAACACAAGGATTTAGGTGTTCTAATAATACTAATAACAAGCAACTTATAATTTTCTAAACATGTAGATACAGCTGTCCATTGAGCTGTGTGGCAAACAAAAAAGTGTTATTAAGAAATGTAACAACTACAGGTGTCAACTGCAAGATAGTGTTGTACAAGGTGTATTAAAGACTTGTTTTGGAATATAACACACTATCTTATATTTAAATCTTTGGACAGCTTAGGTGACTTATGCCTGTCTAAAGAAAGGTTGCTAAAAGTGTAAAGTCAGCAACAGATATATCATATATAGACGGATGTAACCAGCTTAATCTTTTATCCTCACATTACCATTACTTTAGAGGAATTACTCTATTAGCCTATAAAGTTTATTAAACAATAAAATAATTGTTATGTCTTAACCTGTATAATGGTGAGAAAATATAAGCACCATAATATGAATTTAAACATTGATTTGTACAGTACTGAATTAAGAAAACAGCTTTTGATGAATAGAATACTCCAAATCTGAAATAAGCTTTCACAGTATTTTCAGAATTCAGCTTCTATTTTAAGTTTTTAATTGTACTTAGATGGATGGATATAAATGCTTATGATCAGGAATTTTCAGAGTCTGTGCTCTTTGATGGCCTTTAGACCTGTGTTCTTGATGACTTTTGGGTGGTACACAGTAATAAAAAAAAAATCTTGAAACTTGTGAAACAATGCTAGAATTATGTGAATTCACCCCTAGAAATATTTAACAACTACTATTAGTTTATTTGCAAAGTAAGCCCACCATCTATTACTCAAATTTCGCATGTAAAGAAAAATGTAAGTACTCGTACAATCTGCTAATGACCAAAAGGCCTAAGCCAGCTATTAAAGTATCTGATCTTAGTGTTTTGAAAATCTATCCATCCAGTATAAGGGAAAATCTGACATTCATTTTATATTCGAGATGTAACTGAACAGTTTTCTCTACTTATTTTCTTCATATGCTCTAGTAATACTGAGCCTAAGTCATTTATTTACTCCAGCATGGATGAAATATTTATATAGTGGTAAGGTTCCTTAATCAAATTAGCTTGTAATGTTTTAACTCTGAAAAGTTTCAGACAGCTGATGAATGGCAGTATAACCCTTCATTCCTGTAAGCTTGGTAAAGGCCTATTGAAACAGAGATCCGTCAATACTGACATGTTCCTTCCACTGAGCAATCCACTACCCCTACTCACCAATCACCATAATAGTTTAAGTGCCTTTATGGCACACTTGTAATTGCCTTGGTGACTAGTACATCCTCCTCCAGCCCAAACACCATAAGAGCTTATGTGCTGTTATGGCATATCTGTAGAATGACTGCTGTTTAATGTTTTCCCACCACCACCAGTCCCCATTTGCTTGAACCTAGTTGATATGCATGAGATGCAATGATGTAAAGACGGGTTTTTGTGTTATCACAATTCCTCAATCACATTCCCTGGTTCCAGAATTACCTGTCTAACTGACATTCATCAATAAATTTTAACAACAACTCATCAACATTCCCTTACTTAAAGGGGTCCCTCATAGCTTCATATTGGCCCTTCCTTTTTTCTTCATTTTTATAAATAAGTTTACACTTGCCTTTCCTCAACTTCCAGTTTTACTATATGCGATGACATGGTTATCTTCCCTTCCAACCAGACATCCCACTCAGTTCAACATGATCTGCAGAAAGATTCCCTCTGCTTCATTAACTGTCTCAGTAGCAAAAAAACTGTTACTTAACTCCTCAAAAGCTAAAACTATGCTCTTCAGAACCCCCACTAAAAGTCAAATGAACCCCCAACTTACTTTTTATTTTTGACCACCTTAACAATGCTATTGAGTAAGTTAACACCTTCAAACCTAGGAGTCTAGCTTGATCCTTCACCTAACTTCCACCATCATCTAGAAAACTTCCAGAAAATGATAAACTCCCTACTCTTTTAGGCTTAAAAACTCCTCTTTCCTCTCTCATCCAACAAAGAAATTGCTATTGTTGAATGGATTCTTCTAGCCCAACTTGAGTACTGGCTATCTGTTCTTGCATCTGCCTCCAAAAAAAAACTGCATCACCATCCAAACAATCTCCATCATCATCTGCCATTTCATGTCCCTTTCCCCAAAGTATGAACATCACTGTCTTACACTAACCAAAGCCAAATGGCAGCCAGTTCAGCAATAAGCCAATCTACTCCTTGGCTTCCAACTTTTCCAGTTCCTGAAAGAAAACTTCTGCCTTTCTCTTTCCTGTGACTTACTTAGACAACCCTGGTCATATAACCTTAGATCTCTTAGCCATTCAGGGCCTGTTTTGCAAGCACTTAAAACCAGCCTGCAGTGTTCTAAGCACTCCCTTTCTGCCCTTGGACCCAAGCTCTGGAGAGATCTTTCTTCAGATCCTGAAGCCCTGTCTTCTTTTGGGCACAATGTACAGAACATTTCACAGCACAAGCTGCTTGTAAATGCTCTGCTTCCGGTCACATGACCTAGTCTGCCTAATTTCTGACATATACTGCCTGTCATTTTCACCACAGAAACTCTCCTCCATCTCCTAATACGTTGCTTCTCTAACAGATGTAAACATTGTACATAGTGGTTTCTGTTGACTATCTTCTTAAACCATTTTTCTATTGTATATTAACTATCCATTTATTTTTATCATGCTCTTTTATTATATAAATTATTTTTATTTTTTCCTCTTGATTAGTGTTCATTCTGGGCTGGGGCTGAAATTGGTCCAATTGTATCAGTGCACTACCTCAGTTAAACTGTATAAATAAATACGTGACACACGTCCACTTGCTGCTGTTCACAGCTTATGGTCATTCACTAGGATCAAGGAATTTAAACCACATGGCACACTGTACCACCAATCAGTGCATAACATGACATGGGGGGGGGGGGGGTCAGGAGAAGTAAAAATGAAACAGTAGGCAAACTGCTTAGATTGTCCACACTCTGGTCAAACTCCCCTCTAGTCAGACAGCTACATTATAAGCGGACTACAGGCTTGAAATTTAAACTATCTAGCCCAGGCAGACCGATAGACTGTAGAGATGTTAGCACGTACATATGCAGAAGCGGGATGGAATAATCACAATAAACAAGGAATATAAATATAATTTAATAAAAGCAATAAGCAAATGAGTCATGTCTGTTACATTGACAAACTCCTGTATTGTCAAACAATTACACCAATAGGGAGGCAATGGTTATAAAGATGGGTCTGTCTGCCTTTGAAAAAAAAGATTTTGTTGTATACTTTGGTATTTAGTGGGCTCTCAAGTCACAAATCTGATTTATCATTATGTCAATCTGCAGGGTAAAACTTTCTGGGTCAGGGTAGTGAATGGCGTGGTGTGGCAGTGAAGGTTTATTTTATTAATTCTGGGAGAAGTGGGTAACACTTCCATGTAAGGGTATGTTTTAAACATAAGAGCTAACTAGATCCCAAGAGTCCAAGAGTACAACATGCTAACTGTTAAAAAAAGCAGTCATTAAAATTGGATGCTATTTTACTGAAGAATGATGTGCTGATGTTAACTATGACAGCTAGCATGCTTTGCAGTCTGTAACTATGATAACTGGCATGCTTTGCAAAGGCTGCTGGTGCTATGACAGCTAGCATGCGTTGCAAAGTCTGCTGGTGTTAAGTATGACAGCTACCATGTTTTGCAAAGTCTGCTGGTGTTAACTATGACAGCTGGCATGCTTTGCAAAGTCTGTAACTATGATATCAGGCATGCTTTGTAAAGTGTGCTGGTGCTAACTATGAAAGCTGGCATGCTTTTCAATGTCTGATGGTGATAACTATGACAGCTGGCATGCTTTGTAAAGTCTGCTGGCGTTAACTATGACAGCTGGCATGCTTTGCAAAGTTTTCTGGTGTTAACTATGACAGCTGGCATGCTTTGCAAAGTCTGCTGGTGCTAACTATGACAGCTGGCATGCTTTGCAAAGGCTGCTGGTGCTAACTATGACAGCTGGCATGCTCTGTAAAGTCTGCTGGTGCTAACTATGACAGCTGGCATGCTTTGCAAAGTCTGCTGGTATTAACTATGACAGCTGGCATGCTTTGCAAAGTCTGCTGGTGTTAACAATGGTAGCTGGCATGGTCTGCAAAGTCTGCTGGTGGTAACTATGACAGCTGGCATACTTTGCAAAGTCTGCTGGTGTTAACTATAACAGCTGGCATGATTTACAAAGTCTGCTAGTGTTAACTGTAACAGCTGGCATGCTTTGCAAAGTCTGCTGGTGCTAACTGTGACAGCTGGCATGCTTTGCCATGTCTGCTGGTGTTAACTATTACAGCAGGCATGCTTTGCAAAGTCTGTTGGTGTTAACAATGACAGCTGGCATGCTTTGCAAAGTCTGCTGGTGGTAACTATCACAGCTGGCATGCTTTGCAAAGTCTGTGGGTGGTAACTATGACAGCTGGCATGCTTTGCAAAGTCTGATGGTGTTAACTATAACAGCTGGCATGCTTTGCAAAGTCTGCTGGTGTTAACAATGGCAGCTGGCATGCTTTGCAAAGTCTGTGGGTGGTAACTATGGCAGCTGGCATGCTTTGCAAAGTCTGCTAGTCTTAACTATGACAGCTGGCATGCCTTGCAATGTCTGATGGTTTTAAATATATCAGCTGGCATGCCTTGCAAAAGACAAAACATACTGCAGATGCTTTTGTCAGCTTACCTGTTCTCTCTCATTTGGCTTTTGTTTCTGAACAGATTTAAGGACTGAGTAGTTTGAAAGTAAGTAAAGCAGGAAGTACGACCAGTAACAGAGAGCCGGTAAGTATTTTAAGTGCATCACAGTAATTTTCCTCTCTAGATGAATACAATGGCACACCTTATTTACTGTGGTTTAAAGGATGTTGGCAATTTTATAAAATGCATAGGAAATGAAGCAAGAGGGTATTCCTTTCTTGATATTAGGACAATTTGATCAAGTACAATCCCACATTCAGTTCTTAGGAGGTTAGTACCAACAACCCACATATATTCCATGCTTACGCTAACAGTGTGCAGTGTGAGAGAGGTGAGATAAATATATTTAATACTCACAGGATGCTGATACATTTATTTACTATGGTCCTACAGATGTCACATTTGTCATTATTTTTTGCATGTCATCGGACACTGTAAACAACATAACTCATTATACTAACTCTGCCCTATGTATACCAAACAAATTATCCCACCTACGTTAAAGTGCTAGAAAATAAACAAAACATTAGAACAAAAGAAAAGAGATTAAAATAAAACCATAAAAAATGGAAAAAAGCATAGCTGTAAATATCAGGTTGGAAAACAGCATTATCAGCAAAATTCATCTAATTTTAAGTCACTAAACTATATAAAATTAAGCTAGCTAAAAAAACATAACTATAAAACTAACATAGCTTCACATAGTCCTAATTTCCTTAGTAAATAATATTGCAAACTTATCTGACACAATAAAAAATGTTAAAAAAATCATCTGGGAACTAGAATAGATAGCCATTCATTATCAATATACAGCTTGCAGAAATATCATCATTACTGTACCCCACTGAAATAAATGGAGCAATAGTAGTTTAAACTAAAAAAGTAAAAAAGGAAACAGATTATCAGTGGGAGGATATGTAGGATGAGTTTGTGTAGTATGTTAAATAGGTGGTACTGTCAGACAGTATTTGTCGGCTAGGTCATCTTCATCAGCAGGTTGTCAGTGGGTTGCATTTTGGCTAGGTCATCTTCATCAGCAGGTTGTCCCTGGGTTGCATTTCTGCGAGGACATCCTCATCAGCAGGTTGTCACTGGGTTGCATTTTGGTTAGGTCATCTTCATCAGCAGGCTGTCAGTGGGTTGCATTTTGGCTAGGTCATCTTCATCAGCAGGTTGTCAGTGGGTTGCATTTTGGCTAGGTCATCTTCATCAGCAGGTTGTCACTGGGTTGCATTTTTTGGCTAGGTCATCTTCATCAGCAGGTTGTCACTGGGTTGTATTTTGGCTAGGTCATCTTCATCAGCAGGTTGTCACTGAGTTGCTTTTCGGCTAGGTCATCTTCATCAGCATGTTGTCAGTGGGTTGCATTTTTTTGTAGCAGGAGTTTTACTTCTGATAGGCAAGGTTGCCTGGTCTCTGTTACTCCAGTCGATTCTTAGAATTCCTACATTGAGCTAGCTTTCCACTTGCTTGTACTAAGACTTTATAATGATTACCAGCATGGGTACATTCTTGTACTGTAAAGCTCTGATGAGGTATTGAAATCAGTATTTATTTAGGACTGGAACCATAACACATTCTATTAGTAATGCAAGACAGACGAGGCTTTATCATTTCAATAATTTCATTTATTTTGGTCCAAACACACAATAAACATGAATTTTCCTGCTACTTAATTGAGAGAACTGTGATGCTCTGAGTGGGCAGTTAACTCATTTACATACTTACATTATCTGGTGGTCACATGCATACCAGTGGAAGTTAGCAGCATTTGTCTGTAGCCTTGTTCCTAAAGGGAAATGCAGTTTTTTAAGCAGTACATGATTCCTTATCCTTTCTACCTTAAAATATCCACTCTCTGTGTCTGACCCTGGATCACCATCAGATAACAAGTGGCAAGAGACACTACCCCCACATCACAATATTCTGACCAACTTAATGTTCAGTAACTGCACTGTTCAGGGTTTCCATTTTTCTAAACATTTAATTAAAAAAAAACTAACTGAAGTGCTAGGAAAAGTAAGAATTAGTTTCATAACATTTGTAAGCTTACTTTTATGCCTAATGTTGGTAGGTATTATTTTGTCTGAGGAAGGTGGGGAGAATCTCTCTACCAAAAGCGCTTACATTAAAAGGTGGTGATTTGAGCCTGTATTGCCTGTGCTTCAGTATTTCGTTTTTCCACAATTTTTGGCTTAATGTTGGTAGAGCTGCCATATTGTAATTGTAATCATCGTATCATTTTTTTATTATACTGTTAAGTAAAAATATAGCAAAAATTGTATATGCACATATAAAATACTTATAAATGCGTTGTGTGTATGTGTCTATCAGTCTATTTGTATGCGCATGTATATAAATAAATATATATATATATATATATATATATATATATATATGTGTGTATATGTATATATATATATATATATATATATATATATATATATATATACATATATATATGTGTGTGTGTGTGTGTCTAAGTACATACACATCACAGATGTACTTATGTATGCATATATATATATATATATATATATATATATATATATATATACACATATAATGAGAGAGCTCTAGATACACACACACACACACACACACACACACACACACACACACACAAACACACACACACACACACATGGATAGAGATATACATAGTTAATTGTTTGGTTTCCATAATTGTTTTCATTCATTTCAGAGGTTTGTTTTATTTATATTAATTTATTGGTACCAGAGATATGAGCTGTTAAGTTGCTCTTTATCATTAACTTTCATGCATGTTCTCCGATAATTGTGCTACTGAATGTGTTAATGTTATAAGTGCACTCGGCACCATACATTCTCGCAAGAAATGATGGGTGGCTAAATTTATTTATTTATTTATTTAAATTTGTTGACCGGGAGAGTCCGACTGGACATAGGTCCATTTTCAGTGGAGGCCCGGGGAGAAAAGCTCCACAGTTAAAATAAACAGACAGTAGTTACATTGGATTACATAGCGATTAACAATTTTACATAGCAATTACTTACAACATATTTACAGATGAAGAACAAAGTACATCAGTAGACAACTAGAATCTTTATCTGTGAAGTACATAACAGACATTAACAAATGTTACAATGAGAAGTTCCTGCTGTATAATAAGTACTAGGCTTATGAGCATCTGAGCTTGCTATAATCAGGGTAGTTAGTGGAGTGGAAAGAAAGGTAGTGGTTGGATGGGGTGGGTGATATTAGAGTGGGAGTTGCAAGGGCATAGCCAGCATGTTTTTAGGTGCGCTTTTAGTAAAGTTTTGAAGTGGGTGCATGATGGTATGGAGGTAATTGTGGGTGGAAGGAAGTTCCATAATTTGGCTATGGTGCAAGAGAATAGTGCTTCACCAGCAGAGGTATTGGCTTTCATGATCTGCAAGTGATTTTTGTTGCTGGACCTTAGTGGTCTGGTGGTATGATACGGTTGGAGTAGATTCTGGAGGGATGGGACATTTAGTGGATGGTTTACTAGTTTGTGGGTGAGTGAGAGTTGATACCACTGAAGGAGGTGAGGGAGATCAAGCCAGCCGAGTTCAGCAAGTGAGAGACAGTGGTGACTACGGTAGGATGCCCCTGTGGCGAATTTGGCGATTTTGTTGTAGCAGGTCTCTAGCTTGTTTAGATCTAAATTTTAAATAAATTTTAAATAAAGATTTAGATTTAAATGCTTTTAAAACACACAAACTTGACTTTTTCTTATGTTTGTAATGTTCTGCCCCACCTGCACCACCTTACTAATGCGTACTAACCTTAACCCTGCACCTTACCTTACAAGAAACCTTTTCCATATCACAGCTACTATACAAGGCACACACAAATATTGACACAAACAAACAGCATTAAATCTAGTCCCTTACTTAGCCCTTACACTTGCACAAAGACTCTCACCCAGTAATGTCGAAACTTTCAACATTAGTTTCCTAAATCCATATTTACTTTACCTGAATGCATTCAATGCTCCTTTTTCATGAAATCTTCAGATTTTGAAGATCAGAACACCCAGCAACAATTCAACATTATTCACGCCATCAAGTAGCTGATTTGACAGTGAATTACACCAATACTTACATATATATATATATATATATATATATATATATATATATATATATATATATATGTATATATATATATATATATATATATATATATATATATACATATAGATAGACAGATAAACATGCATACACATGGTTATACGTAAGTTATATAAGACTATGGTATGAAGATGAGGAAGTGCTTCGTGATACAGAAAATTTGAAATTCCTTATGACATCATCTGCTGTAGTTAGTGGTAACAAAAGAGACTGAAGACATCATTTTGTCTTGATATCAATAAGACTCGAGTTCTAGGCTTTGCAGCCACATCACTGGGAAGTTTATTGTCCATGCACTTTAGCATGCTGTTGAGATTACCAAATCTAAAGAAAAAATATAAAAGAAAACTCTTGTACATTTTTGCATGCATCCTACGAATGTGGATTCATTTTTTTTCACTCAGGTATGTCAGCAAGTGGTGTGGCCCATTTTTTTTTTTTTTTTTATAATCTCAGTGAGTATCTTGTTCTGGGAGCTAATTCTGTTTTTATAGAGTTTCTAATTTATTGAGGTACTTTCTGCAGCAGTTCAACAGATTCCCTCACCTACTTTCTATGCCCTCCCTGTTACTATGGAAACTCCCTACAGTATATTTTTAGAAAGAATATATGAGGAAGAGCGGGGAGTTTCATTTTTATCTAGAGCTGGTTTTCCATCAATATGACTTCAGCAGTGTGCATGTCATAATTCTGTTGAGGTCTGCACTAGATAGAATAAAAGTACTAGCACGATAATAGCAAAGGGGTTTGGTCAGACGGCCTTCTGGTACAAAATTTGCAATGGGACTATCATAAACAGTAATTATCCTTTTGTCACAAAGCTGAGTGAAGATTCTAATACGTTCCAAAAATCAGCAAAGGTATTTATGATGTAGTGATGTTTTGGTGTGGTTGTCCAAAGTCTGTACTGTGTTTGTTGCAGCTATTTTGTATGCTTGTTTCATTGCATATCTGAACTTTTGTTGCATTCGTGTTCAGCTTGATACTCTGTTTTTTTTCTTTTGCATGGATTGTTCTATTCTTTATTTCATTTTGGACACACCCAAAAAAGAAGTATACTGTTTGCTTACTATACTCACTCGGTTGAAAAAAACATGCAAGTAAACCGAACATCATGGAAGGCAAACTGGATCTGTGCCCTTTTACAAAAGTCCATTTGCTATAGAAGAATGCACTGTCACATAATTTTGTTCTAAAGCTGCCAGAAGGCAAACATCGTATATTTTGATAGTTGCCTGTAAAGATATGCTGCACCTGCCACTCTGTTTTTCAAATGACATGTTTTTTTATTCACTGCAACAGTTAGCCTGGCAGATTATTCATTGAAGTAGGTTAGGTTCCTAAACACTGTCTGGTTATTGACTACAATGTTATCCTGAGTCACTGCTCAACTGAGAGCAGCCACCTCCCCCCACTAACGCACACACACTCACACATTGTGGGAGAGACAGACCTTCTTCTTCCTCCATACTAACTGGGGATATCAGTGTGCATTTTCAGACCCATATAACCAGGGGTTTGAAGAAGCGTGTATTATTCAAAGACATCTTTTCAGTTGTGATTTCCTAAACTGAATATTTTATTGTTATTTGTCTTTGGTATTGTCTCTGGCATTTGTGCTTTCTGCTACATTTCTGTTTTTTTATTTATTTTTTATTTTATTGCTGATTGCTGATGTTATTTAAGATTATGTGGTTTTATAATTGAACTAATCATAATCTAAGTACTGTTTCCACTTTTGTTGTATCAGTTACATCAGTTTTAGATATGTCATTGCTTAGTAAATTAGTTTATATATTTTTTATTTTTTATTTAATCCTGTATAACCTGTAATTATGTGTTTATGCATATAAATTTACCTATTCTAGTAGAATATACCTAGCACTAAGATACTGACTCATCTGTGTATGCACTTTCTGATAAAATCCTGTAAATCCGTTATTCGTCATTACCAGTTTCCCTTTTATTTTTAGTTTGCCATCTCTTGGTATCTGGACTCCAGACTCTTTCACCCTGGTCTGTAACTAGTCTGCCAGATGTTTAATAATACAAATTACTACACTTTATTTTCCTGTTATACACATGCAACCCTTATTAATTTTAATAAAACATAGATCAATGTATGTATGCTTGCATATGTATTTGTATTGGCAGGTGAATGAAACTATAAGGGCCCTCTTCAGTCACGGGTGACCTAGTTGCATAACATAACCAAATGAAATTGTGGTGTATAAGCTGATAACATTAATCTTAGCCCTTGATGATTGTCACTGTTGAAGTGACACCCTGACCCCATGTGTAAAAATGGGAAAAAGGGTTTGTGTATGGATGGATGTAATCAAAGAGGTGGGATAATTACAATGTAAGCATTTACTGCATTACTTTACATTGTACAAAGTGAAGATTCCGTCAGTGTACCAATAGTTACTAATTTCACTACTGCAGTCCAGTGAGTAGGATGCACCACACCCTAAGAGTCTGACTGTAATGGGAACAGTCTAGTCTTGGTGTGCACTTTAGGATACCATGAATATTACCAGATAATTGTTTCAAGGCAAATACAGCTGGTAACTTGGTGAGAAATGCTTCATGGGCTTTCTCAAAGTTAAGTAGAACTGGAGAACTTTTGACAACACCAGGACACCAGGAGACGAGTTATACTATTCAAGGCCTAGAATCAATAAGAAACATACAAATACAATGAGAGCAAAGAAAGGAGATTTCTACATTGTCTTGTCCATGCACGTGTGTTTGTGTGTGCGTGTGCGTGACAAAGGCACATTTACATTTATTAATCAAACTGTACAGCAGTAGCGTTGTTGCCTCGCAGCAAGAGGTTCTCCCGTTCGATTCTCGGCTGAAGTGCAGAGAGTGCCTTCTGTGTGGAGTCTGCATGTCCTCCCCGCAGTTGGATGGATGTTTGAAAGACATGCGTAAATGGGCATGCCTTCGTTGAAGGTTGGACGTCGAGCTGGCACCTCGGCGTTTGTGAAAATCTACTGGCAATCATTAACAGACCGGAGTTCCGCTGTGGCGACCCCAAACCGGGAAAAGCCAAAAGACAACAAATCAAACTATATTAACAAGTTAACATTAACAAACATTATGGTTCACATATATTGCTGTATATCATATAACCTAAGCAACAGTACATAAATTATTGAATTCCTTACACTTTAATGCATATCTGTGGACCCTGCTGTAGGCTGTATGAGAAAAAGTAATATCAATGCAGCATGCTAAGATGGAGGGAAATATGGTCAGATAACTGGGCAGTAGAGAGCAGGAAAATGCTAAAGCTATGTGTCCTTAGACACAGGCACAAAGCCTTAGGCTGCAAGGTGTGACATCATTTTTTGTCAACAGAGACAATGTTTATACAGTACCAGATTTCTATAAGTCACATAAATGCTTGTTCCACCAGCAGAATAGACTTTGCTAAACAGTCTGTCATTGGGCGTCAAGAGTGTGTTTTGGAGTCAGTAAAACGGTTGTGATCTGAACATACTGGATCCATCAAGTTACAGTGGCAAGTAATTGCCAGATTTTCCTGATAGAGTTCATCATGCATGTAAGTGGTAAAGGGCTGTAAATAATGGGTCCTATAGGAAAGGTTTTGCCAGCTTGCAGACTAAAAAATGTAAAAGCAGAGACTAATGCTGAGACAGTCATTATAATAAATTCTGCACTGTAGTTACAGGAAATAGTTGGCAGACATCAGCCAGCAGAGATCTGTTTGCAAAAAAGTCATATAGTAACACTACACTGATTCCCCCATGGTACTCTAAACCCTCTTACCTTTGCATTTAGAAAACATGAACATTTTCCATGAAAACACAGATCTCCCTCTCTGATGTCTCCAAATACATCTACATAAAATAACAATAAGACATTAGCCTTACAGATTAAGCAAATGAAAACAGCAAAAACACAGAAAAATACAAAACTAAAACAAATATAATAATGTAAGGGGGCGTGAAACCAACACATTCTGGCTAGGCTTATAAATGCCTTTGGGTAGATAGCCTAGTACCTACCTATGAACCTATGAACCTATGAATAATATAAAAGCAAGTTCCCGCACCTTCACCCCCTTACTTATATATACTAATCAGAAGATACAGTAAGAAAAACATGAAAATATACTTTAACTACATACCCCTTTTCCTTTTCTCTGGCAAATGCTTATCTTGGGATCAGCAGCACTCACATAATTCCACTGAGCAAATAATTAAAATGCAAACCCCCGTTTGAGTTAACACAACCTGGCCAAATCTATTATGGGTAAACCAAAAAACAAGCAATTTGTGATTAGCCAAAAGCAAGCAATTTCTGATTTGCCTTCAGAAAGGAAACATCTACACCTCACATTAGTTCTAAAAAAACAGATGCATTGGGTGATCCTACATATAAAGAATATAAGAAATCTGTAAATGCTGTATATCAAATCAAGCCTTTCAGGGCCCTACAGTAGAGAGTTCTGGGCATGTAAGCAGTAATGTGAGCTCTGATTCGCTGATCCAGACAAGCGATTGAATGCATAAATCCAACCAGGGCTTCACTGAGCTTGTAAGTGGGGCAGAAAGGTCAAGATTCCATGATATGTTCCTCCCAAAGTTTTTTTTTTTTTTTTTTATCAGACCTTAGATTGCACTGTACTCCCAGCTAAGTTTCAAGTGTTTTCTTTTTTTTCTGCAAATCATATCTTATCTATGGAACTACAGAAGCACAAATCAAAATATCAGTATTGCCAGAATATAAATGAATCAGTTCTTTACACATTTACTGCAATGGTTTCACAAAGACAGAGATTATTAGAAGACTGAATATTGAGTTATTGAGTTATTGATCATCCTCAGGTGTAATGCATACCTAAGAAACACGATGTGCTTATTTACGCACACTAAACATTCAGTTACATAGTTACTGAACCATTCAATGGCACGTGGCTGCCATTCTGAATGCTTTACATCTTAGAGAGTGGACAGCAGTGGTGAAAGGTTGATTATACTGAGACACAGATGGATAGTGCTTAAGTATGTACCACTGTTACAAGTTCAAGAATAGGCTCAGGGACTTTGCAGGGTTAGGTGAATATGCAAAGATGCCAGTAAAGAAGGTTAGTAGCCCACCAAGTCTGCTCATAGGAACTGTTGGCCCTTCTGCTGCTTCCTCCGCTTGGTTTTCTTGCTCTTGCATTTTTCAAAGCCCCACATCTTTCCATAATACTAAATTCCACACTTTGCAAAAAAGACATTCTTTGAGTATGCCACTCTCTCAGTGAAAATATTGCCTCCTTACATCTGTCTTAAATCTTTCACCATTGATCATGCTTTCTTGAATCCAGATTTAAAACTCATTCACTCCAAAGAGGCTCAGGAAGTTTGCATGATAACTTCCAGTGGGTAGAGCTTAAGCCTTTTGACAGAATCAAATTATGTCTTCACATTTAAAACAATTTGATATCTCTGGAACCATAAGGGTTATGAAAGAAGTGTAAATGGCAAAGTTTTCACCATAATTTTTTTTATAGTGGTAGCATTCTTTAGGTTCTAGGTCTTAAACTGAATTTTATAACTCACAGTAAACACAGTAACTATTACATTTGTAATATTTTGTAAACAAGTTGCAACCACTTGGTTACACACATACTGTCAGCAGCATTTAATTGATCTAGCTGAGAACTTTCATATGAGGTGAAGGAGTTCTGTCTGTCTAACTTGGTTGTTGAGATATTTAGAAAAATGTGAAAATTTTATACATATATATATATATATATATATATATATATATGTGTGTGTGTGTGTCTGTGTGTGTGTGTATGTGTGTGTGTATATATATATGGTTCTACCTTACTTCAACGACACGCCGGAACATCGACAGGGAAATCGCGAGCCCCAGAAGATCGACAGCGCAGAAGACTGACGTGACGGGACCTAGAAGATCGACAAGCAGAAGACCGACCCGACGGATGAAAGCACCGATGCCGAGGATGCCGAAATGGGAAAAGGCTGTGTAAGTATGCGGTAGTGATGGACGTTAGGGTGTGAGTAAGGTAAGTGTGGATAGGGGTGGGTTAAGTGAGTTAGGGTTAGGGAGCAGGTCAGGTAAGTGTGCGGTAGTGATTGTGTTTGGGTTAGGGGCGGGATAAGTGAGTTAGGGTTAGGGAGCGGGTCAGGTAAGTGTGCGGTAGTGATTGTGTTTGGGTTAGGGGCGGGATAAGGGAGTTAGGGTTAGGGAGCGGGTCAGGTAAGTGTGCGGTAGTGACGGACCTTAGGGTTAGGGTTTGGGTTAGGGTTGTAGGTAGTTGTGTATGTGAGGTTTAGTGTGGGTTTGTAGGGATTTTGGTGTGCTTGTGTTGTGTATGTGTTTTTTGGACGGAGAATGTGTTTTGTTTGTTGATTGTGGTGTGTGAAGTGTATGAGGTTTCGTGTTTGTGTACCATCGGTTATTTCGTTGTCGGGCATGTGGGATTTCGTGTTTTTGTACTGTCGGTTATGTGGTTTCGGTGACTGCGTTGTCGGTGTTTTGGTGTTTCGTTTATGTGAGGTAGAACCATATATATATATATATATATATATATATATAGAGAGAGAGAGAGAGAGAGAGAGAGTAATATAATAAAAACAGCAATTAATATCTATGTAGTAGACAGAGGTCAAATATTAATGCAGTTGAGTTTGCCATTGTGTATGCTTTAAGATGAAATCTTTTAAAACCTTATACATAGTACGGTTTTGGAATTATTGATGCAAATATGAACAAGCAACATTTGACACCTAGAGGTGTCAGTAGGAGTTAACTGCAGATGCAGCTTGAGGCATCAGTCGGATGTAATGTGACACTCTCATCAGCCCATTCTCTTACAAAAGATGTTACAGGATTATTGGAGTTTCAAGGCAATTAACTCTCATAATCATCAGTACCTTACCAATATCCACCTTCAGACTGGGTACTGTTCAAGTTCAGATGAAATACCTCCCATTTCTTCTCTCTTCCAGTCTGTGCGGTTCAGCTGGTTGAAAACATATGAGCACTCCAACTCTTATATTGTCTACATTACAGGTTGCCCTCAACAGCCCTGTTTTTTTTTTTTTTTGAGTCTAGGTTTTCATGTGCAGTTTCCCAGAACCTTGCAGCATGAAAGAATGACTGTTAAATATCTCAAATATATGTCCCATAATATGCACCTAAGTTGTCAATATCCCACTGTGAGTTGCTGTCCATTCTGATTATGTCACCCACAAGTTTTTGTTCTTTGATGTCTTTGCTCATCACCCTGATCACAGTTTTGCAGAAATGAAAGACTCTGGATTACTTTTCACAGAAGTCAGATTATCATTTGTTGGAGAAATGTTAACAATTTGTCCTTATCATCCTGTAGATTTGTCCCTCCTTACACTACTCCATTAGTTCAACTAAGGAACAGGATGTTCTTGTTCAGAATCCATATGTGAGTTAAGACTGTGGTCAGCCTAGAAATATAGTACAGGATTCAGCACTGGTATCTCTGTGGTAAATGTTTTTGCTAGTCAGTAATTTTTTTCATTACTGTAAGCCTGTTTTCTTCCAGAAGTCTCAGTTTTTCATCAACCTCACAAAGTCAAAGGCCTTGATGAAGCTGAAGGAAGTGACATTCACTGGGTCTGACATGTCTTCTACTAGTCACAATATTTGACCAACTTTGGTGGACATATCCTACTCTGTCAAAAAATGACTCTTTCAATCTTCCATTAACTTATGAGCTGTAAAAACCTTACTAATCTTTTCTTACACTGTCTTCTTGAAATATACTTCAGACAAGGATGGCTGGTGAAGTCAAAGTCCACCAACACTTTTTCACATCTGCAGCAGAATACAATTTTTTAAGGTTATTGTTTGTCATATTTGGAGATTTATATCAGCACTCCTCATAGCACTCTATTGAATGTGCAGCACAAAAATAATTGCATGAAACTGGGCAGATTAAATAACTTTCTTCTCAGAAAGCCAAACCTGGCTTTTGGCCTGCTTCATACATCTACATATGTACCGGTCAGCCAGACCATTAATATGTTTCATTTGGGTCCACTTGCAGCTATGGAAACATGGAGTCAGTTCTTAAGTATGTGTTTATGCAACTGCAAACTTTTTAATTAGACACTTTTGGGCCAAATAATTATATTTGAAACCAACACGATTAAAGGTGATAGACTTGCTAAAATACCAAGATGTGAAACTGGATCTGATTTCATATTGTCTTCAATGTACAAAAGGGTGTATGTATGGGGAAGGAAAATCCTGCACTTCAAAATGCAAAAGCAGAAGTTTTAGGGATACTGCATTTCTTAGAAAATATAAGCATTTTATTTCTTCATTTTACACTTAAGAAATTAAAACAAGCAACTGATTTATGTTTAGTCATGTTAATAAATTTGAAATATACTACAGCTCTAGTTATATATGCTAAGCAGAAAGTTATTTCAGAAATGTTCATATTAATACATGGTTATGCCTTTCTTGCATAAAACAGCTTTAAATCAGTGTAATTAAATAAACAAAAAGTGTAATCAATATTTTAGTGGCACAAATTACTCTTAAAGCAATATATTTGCCAACAACTGAAACAGACTATATAATTACACAAGAAATCACAAGGATTTTATCTGTTCCTTGCCATCTAAGAAATAATACTAATATCCACAGTGCTTGGGGTACTGTAGTATGATATATTATGTAAGTAAAATAGATCATAATGCTGTATTTTTTAATTATTTAAGAATAGTTGCATTAAACTAGTCTTTTAAAGGCAGTTTGCCATCGTTGCAGTCAGACTTTATGTCCACATCCCCTTGCAACTGTCCTGCCTTATTGCCTTATCTCATAATGCAGTGTACCCCTACTTATCAATCCTCTGTTCTAGTTCATAGCTCATAAGTAATGTGACATACACTTATAGTGTAAGTTCTCTCCTTTTACCTAGTCTTTATCACTTTCACATCCCCCCTACTACATCCTTCCTTTCCCTTTTTTTATTTTCCTTCCTTCTTTGTCTTATTTTATGACCTCCTTCACCTTTTCCCATAAACGTTAAACTTTTCTTTGACTGTTTCACTTATCCTGTTCATGTCTTTCAGTTTTGCTCCTCAGCCCCTTCATATGATGTAATTATTTGCCTTTTTCAACATCCTTTCTTGCTTTTAATCCTCCCCCTTTCTTATCCCACATGCCAGCAGAGATGCACGTCAAGTTACTCTTCCTGATAAATGCTGATTTATGCTGATTTAGTGGATAGGTTTATCATTTTTAGGTAGTATACACTGCTTATAACCCATATATTTTATTACATACATATCACAGTTAGTTAAGATAAAATGTTTCCAGATTGATTACCAACCAAGCAAATTAAACTGAAATGAAACACAACTAGAAAAATGTAGTATAGAAAGATACATATAGAAAGACACATGGCTCCATAAAAAAAATCTAAAATACATCATAAGTTAGGCAACAGCCAGTGTTAATGCCTCCTCATACTTTGTCCCAACAGTAATTCTTTGGGAGGTATGATGCTCATATTAACTTAATACTCACTGTGGGATACTTAAATTAGTCAGTGTGTACAGTGTTCCTTGATGATATTACCATAAATCTATTACAATCTAGTACACAGCACAGTTTTCAAGCTCAAACATTTTAAATAGCTGTCTGTCTAGCACATTCTGTTTGCAGCTTGATCAAACTGGCATTTATTTTATATATTTTGTTACAGTCAGACATCTGATATATATATATATATATATATATATATATATATATATGTATATATATATATATATATATATATATATATATATATATATATATATATATATATATATATATATATATATATATATATATATAAATAGATATATATAAAATTGCTGGGAACAGGGGCTGTCTGTCAGCTATTGTCCTGACTGAAGTACAGAATTACACTTTCAAAGTATCATTGCATATAAACTTGTGTTGACCTTAAAAATGTAGATTATATTGAGATGCATAATGCACTCAGCTTTTGGTAGTATCTTGTGTTGAACAGGGTTTGTTTCAGTCAAGGTTCAATTCTTGGAACACAGCTTTTTTCTCTATATATTAAGACACAGCAGCCTCTCGCTTGGCATAAGAAATTTGCTTCTATATCTTGATGGCATTGTCATTTGGTCCTCAGACACTTTCCTGGCTTGTATTATCTAATCTCCCAGCAGTAGCATAACCCAACTCTGCCAGTCCTTGGTTGAATTTTGTCTTACAGTCAGTCTGGGAAAGACTAGGTCTATGCTTTTCTGAAACAATAAATAGCTTGGAAAGCCTAAAGAGAAGTGGGACATTTCTAACCTGTCAGCAGTCCTTTAAAAAGCATACAGTCCTGTATGGACCCAGGTATATGACTGAGCCTTCTTTTAGCTTCATATCCCATATGCATACATAAAGTAGGTAACACACTCAGTGTCATGCTGTAAATATGCTACATTATACATGTTCATGAAGGAAGAATAACATTCAGTTAGTAAAGACCTCCTTATCCCTCCATCTGAATATGCCCTTTCAGTTGATTATGTTACCTCCATGCATAACTTACAAAGGTTACAGACTGCGCAGAACAAAATTTGCAGATTTATTTCACTGATACTATAATGGAAGTTCGTTGGCTACTGATTTACCACAACACTAACCTACTACATTGATCTTTAAATTACTTCATTTAGACTACTGTAGCAAACTGGGGCAATTCCAACTAGTACAGCAGTGAAGATGTTCTTTGAGGTTAGGGAAACAGAGCACATGCCCATTGACATTAGTGAAACAGTGCACATGTTCATTGAGGTGAGTGAAATAGTGTACATGTTCATTGAAGTTAGTGAAACACGGGACATGTTCATTGAAGTTAGTGAAATGGTGCATGTGTTAGTTCAGGTTAGTGAAACAGAGAAGATGTTCATTGAAGTCCTTGAAACATTGCACATATTCATTGAGGTTAGTGAAATAGATTTTATGTTCATCGACATCAGTGAAACAGTGCACGTGATCATTGATGTTAGTGAAACAGTGCACGTGTTTATTGACATTAGTGAAACATTGCACATATTCATTGAGGTTAGTGAAACAGATCATATGTCCACTGATGTAAGTGAAACAGTGCTCATGTTCACTGAGGTGAGTGAAATAGTGTACATGTTCACTGAAGTTAGTAAAACAGGGGACATGTTCATTGAAGTTAGTGCAATGGTACATGTGTTAGTTGAGGTTAGTGAAACAGAGCACATGTTCATTGAAGTCCATGAAACATTGCACATATTCATTGAAGTTACCGAAATAGATTTTATGTTCATCGACATCATTGAAACAGTGCACATGTTCATTGATGTTAGTGAAACAGTGCACATGTTCATGGATGTTAGTGAAACAGTGCACATGTTCACTGACATTAGTGAAACATTGCACATATTCATTGATGTTAGTGAAACAGTGCACATGTTCATGGATGTTAGTGAAACAGTGCACATGTTCACTGACATTAGTGAAACATTGCACATATTCATTGAGGTTAGTGAAACAGATCACATGTTCATTGATGTAAGTGAAACAGTGTGCATGTTCATCGATGTTAGTGAAACAGTGCACATGTTCATTGACATTAGTGAAACATTGCACATATTCATTGAGGTTGCCTTTGGTGCTGAAAGATGAGATGTCCATGCCCACTCCAGGTAACTGGATTACTGACAGTGCAGTAGTGCAGTGCAGCATTGGGGGGGGACACTACAGTCCTTTGTCTGTTATCCTTCAGATGAGATGCTACATGGAAGTCCCACCTACTTCAGTGGATGTAAAAGATCCCAAGGTAGTTTGAAGCAACATGTCCTACAATATAGTGCATCCTACAGTAGGCTAGTGACTTTCAATAGAACATATTCTGACACTTTATTGCCATTTCTGAGGTCTATGAACATGTTATGCCACCTCTATACTCTTGCTGGACATAGCTTTGGAGTTACTACTCTCCCTGATTTATTGCACTGACTGCTATTAGTGGAGGGTCTAAAGGTGTAGACCAAAAGGTGATTTCTGACAATAGCAGCAGTTGCCCCCTCCCAAGCCTGACATCAGCTGTAATTCTCTCACTCCCTGCATGCACATTAGCAGCAAATGCAAGCTATCGTCATTCTCCTGTCCCAGTGGCACTCTGAGATTGTAATGTCCTGCTCAAGCCTGGAGTCTTCAGATCAACCTCACTTATCTGTCAGCTAATGGATCTGCTCTTGGCATGTGTATCGCAGTAGTGATTAGAGCACTTTCTCTCTCTCTCTCTCTCTTTCTTTCTCTACTTCATCCATGTCAGCACTCACAGTATTCTGGGGTTTCTGTGTACCCCAATTTGATCCAAGAGGCGAGTGAATCCCTGCATATCTATTTAACCACAAGAGCAGTGACCTGGATACACTGTGAACCCTACTCTGGTCCAAGACCTGAGCTGAATGCCCCACAAGTCTAGTCATCTATGAATCTATTATCTACTCACAATAGTACATCACTAATACATCACTCTCATCCACAACATTGTCTGGGTACCATGGGTACCCTTTGACGCTTACCACTAAGGATCTGGGTACACTGTATATCCCATTTTGATCTAAGGGAAACCTGAGTACCTTATGTATGCATTCACCCGTGGAACCAGTGATGTAGGTACATTGCATACTGTAAGAGACCCCACTGTCTGATCTCTTACCCTGTGTATCCATTCACTCCTACCACCAGTGATCTGGGCACCATGCAAGCTCTGTAGCCCCTGCCACCAGTGGTTTGGGTACCATGTATACTCTGTAACCCCTGCCACCAGTGATCTGGCCACCATGCATGCTCTGTAAACCCTGCCATCAATGATCTGGGTACCATGCATACTCTGTAACCCCTACCACCAGTGATCTGGGTACCATGCATAGCCTGTTATTTCTGCCACCAGTGATCTGGGTTCCATGTATACTCTGTAACCCCTGCCACCAGTGATCTGGGTACCATGCATAATCAGTAACCGCTGCCACTGGTCTGGGTACCATGCATACTCTGTAACTCCTGCCACCAGTGATCTGGGTACCATGCATACTCTGTAACCCCTGCCACCAGCAGTCAGGGTACCATGCATACTCTGTAACTCTTGCCACCAGTGATCTGGGTACCATGCATACTCTGTAAGCCCTGCCACCAGTGATCTGGGTACCACGTATACTCTGTAAACCTTACCACCAGTGATCTGGGTACTATGTATACTCTGTAAACCCTGACATCAGTGATCTGGGTACCATGCATACTCTGTAACCCCTGACATCAGTGATCTGGGTACCATGCATACTCTGTAGTTCCTACTACCAGTGATCTGAGCACCATGTATACTCTGTAATCCCTGCCACCATTGATATGGGTACCATGCATACTCTGTAACTCCTGCCACCAGTGATCTGGGTACCATGCATAATCTGTAACCCCTGCCAACAGTGATTTGGGTAGCATGCATACTCTGTAACCCCTGCCACCAGTAATCTGGGTACCATGCATACTCTGTAACCCTGGTCAGGATATTGTAATAACAAAGTGGCTGAAGACTACACATGGTCAATTTCCATTAGCATTTTTTTAGACAGAGCAATACACAGACAAAACCAGAGCACATCACGTGCATTTGGAAAATCTGACAGAGTCTGTGGTGTACAATATACATTACACCCTGTATCATCTGTAACCCACTTTCATCCAAGTGATGATTTAAATAGCATGCCCACCCCACTTATGCTAATTATTGCTCAGATGAAATGAACACTAGAAACTGATTGTGCCAATAATTACTTGGGGGCATTATGCCAAAGAGATAGGACCTGAATAACATATTAAAGCATGCTCTAAATAAATGACTCAACTAATAAGTTCACTATAGCATGCTAAACATTATTTTACTTTTGAGTCAGAGCTAAGATGCATGAATGCTGTCCATTCAGCTAAATTTGTATGTGGTACATTTTTGGGTTTCAGAATTTTATCCTTACCTTCAGCTAAGCTTAAAGCAATATACTGTTGTGCTTCTAAATTAGTTTTAAATTATCATAAAGAGAAAGTGAGAGGGAGAGACTGCCATCATCATCAGCAGCAGCATCAATTACCAATATGGGCAAGGACTGAACAACTCACCATGCAGTGGAGGTAACCATTGGTGGTTATAAATGCAAAAGCTGAAGTAGATTTATTTTCCCTTGGAAACTGTCCCTTAAATTGCACTTAGTTGCTTTGAGAGCCCCTCAGCTGGGCTTCCTACAGCATTTGCCACTTTAACTGAACTCTCCTAATCCATAATAGTCTTGGACCCCTTGAAACCCCTATTAGTATAGACCCAGTATTAAGCCCCCAATTAAACCACATCCTTCCTCATTAAAGTAAGCAAATTTACACCTAGTATTATGGATTGTCAGGTCTCCTCAGTTTCTCCTGCCAGCCTGATTGACATGGCTATCCTGAGGTGAGTGTAGCAATTGCCTCATGTACACTGACAACCCACTACTCCTAAACCACTCAAGCTCAATTTGTGAGAGATGCATATACACTAAGAATTTGGAATCCTTCCTCTCTCATTCACAGAACAGTGACACTGAACAGGTTGCCAACTCACATACTACACTTCCTGCACAAACCTCGCTGTCAACACATAAGCCATCATATGCAGAGGTACTTACCAGAAATTTACCTAAACACCACAGACCTTCAAAATACAAATATGCTACACCTAATACACTACCTACAGCACTCAATACACATAAAACCACAAGCATGTGTCTCATCAAACAAGCCCCTAAAGCAAAGCATACCTAAACCAAATTTTTTGCTCATAGGCAACTCCATAGTAAGACATACACATGTCCTGCTCACCAGACTAGACAAGGAGAAGGTTATGGTCAGCTGTTTTTTTGGGTTCCAGGATCCACCAGATCACACATTCAGTCAAGTCTCTCTACAATAAGTACCATTATGACTCCTTCATAGAGCATATTGGTGTGAATGACTTGAGACATACCTCAATGGACTATATGAAGAGAGACATTACTGAGCTCTCTGAATATGAATCTCAGGCAGATATGTCCAAAGCCTTGAGCAACACACTACCTTCACTTAAGTTGATACCACAATATAAACAAAAAAATATTGACTTCAACAATTGGCTTAGTTTCTGTTGTCATTGTAAGGGAATCCAGTACTGTCAGCGTGGGATGACATAGTAGATAGACCTCACCGCTTTGCCAGAAATGGTCTTCATCTGTCACCTCTGTGATTTCTGTTACTGGCTAGGGCTGGTGCCTCCCCTGTATTGCCCTTTTTAGGCTAAGTCACAACAACAAACTTCCTGATGTAAAAATATCTTCAAAAAGCAACCTCAAGGTTATGGTGCTAAACACTAGGAGTCTAAACCTAAAATTGAACTCACTGGAAGCAGCCCTCACCTTAGAAGATGCTGACATCTGTACAGTCACAGAGACTTGGTTTAAGGCCACAGAAAGCACCCCAGCCATACCAGGTTATAATGCCTTCCACACATTCAGGCCACAAACTGAAAGTGCAAGAACTAAAGGAGGTGGAGTATCAATATTCATCAAAGATAAATACACCTCTAGATTGGTTAAACAAAATGATGCTCTTGAACTTATCCAGGTTCAATTGACTGCAGGTAAGACCCCTCTTCAAGTTATTGCCAGCTATAGGACCCACTCCATGAACCAGGATACCCACACTGCATACTTGGATCTACATGAATCACTCAAGATTTATTTACTAAGTTTTATTTTATTTTTATTTTACATTTGTTGACCAGGATAGTCCGATTGGATATCTGTCCATTTTCAGCGGAGGCCTGGGGAGAAAAGCTCCAAGATAATAATACACATTGAAAATTTAGTAAATGCTAGTTTCAAGCAAATTACAGTCATAAGCAATACCAGCATTTAGCACATATAGTACTAACTTATTATAAAACACTTTACAAAACATTATTTTCAAAGTTATATATACATAACATTACATTCAGGTTTAAGACACATTGAGCAGCAGCTATATAATTGACCCTTCCTGAAATGGAGTGGTAGAAAAAAGTTAGAAGTAGTTGAAGGTAAGGCACCTAAGAAATAGAGAGGTCACTAGTCGGGGTTAGTGCAAGGACATATCCAATGAGTTTTTAAGTATCTCTTGAGTTTGTTTTTGAATTGAGTTAGTGAGGGTTCTAGGGTCAAGTCAGCTGGGAGTCTGTTCCATATTTTTCCAACAGAGTTGGCAAACAGAGAATCCCCAGCTGAGTAGTTGAATTTGTATGTTTGAACTAGGAGTCTAGTGGATGATCGCAGTGGCCAGATGCTGGTGTAAGGGCTGATAATATTTTTTAGTGGAGGTGTATTTTCTGGTTGGTAAAGTAGTTTATGTGCCACTATTAGCTGGTTGAACTGCAGTAGGCTTGGCAGTTCAAGCCACCCTAGGCGATTTAGGTTGTGATAGTGGTGTGTCCAGTAGGCTGTGCCAGTACCAAATCTGGCAATGTGGTTATAGCAGGATGATAGTTTATTAAGATCTGTTTTGTTTAAGTTGGAGAACAGAAGTGAGGCGTAGAGAAGAGTTGATAGTAAATGGGAATGGGCAATTGCAGTTCTAGCAAGTGGGGTAACGAAAGGTTTGATTCTGTAAAGTTTTTTTTATTAATGGTTTTGATAGCTTGAGTGATATGTGCATCAAACTTCAAGATGTTATCAACTACAACACCCAGTAGTTTAGTTTGGGTTAATGTGAATAAAGTAGCTGGTGTGGGTGTCAGAACAAATCAAGCTGGAGTCATCCACATATTGAATGCAGATAGCATCTGGGATGACTGAATGAAGGTCGTTGATAAAGATGGAGAAAAGAAGGGGTCCTAGTACTGAGCCCTGGGGGACTCCTAATGTGATGGGTAGGTGATATGATAGCTTGTCCTGAAATAGGACTGCCTGTTGCATGCCCTGCTGGGAGGATTGAAACCATTGTAGTGCATGTTTGTTTAAGGAGAAGGCTTTCAAGGTATTTATAAGCATTTTGTAGTCAACCATGTCAAAAGCCTTAGATAGATCTAGAAAGAGTGCTGAGGATAGTTTGTTATTATTGCGGTTGTGGTTAATGACTTTAGAGAAAGAGAGGAGGGCAGAAGTAGTACTGTGGTGTGACTTAAAGCCATGCTGAAAGTTGGACAACAGCTTGTTCTGTGTGAGGTAGTGTATGAGCTGTATGTGTACACACTTCTCCATAATTTTAGCTAGAGGTGACAGAATAGCTATGGGTCTAAAGTTTGACAGTTCAGTGGAACTGCCTCCTTTATGGAGAGGTATGACATGGGATATTTTCCATATAGTGGGTACAGTAGCTTCAGATATAGCTCTGTTGATCAAGATTGAGATGGGGTATGCTATGGTGTAAGCAGTTTTTTGCAGATAGTCTGCTGGGAGGAGGTTGGCAGCCAGGGTGGTGGGTCTTAGTTTCTTAAGTAGGGCATGAATAAATTGAATAGGAACAGGATGGAAGGTAAAATATGTTTGGGTACTGGGTGTGGCTGCATTAGAATTAGCGCAATTGGGACAGAGTTGGCTGGCTAGAGACTGGATAGTCTCTGTGAAGAAGCTGTTGAAGTTATTAGCAATGTCTACTGGGATTTTTGTTTGGAAGCTGAGGGGGGTGGAGTGGTGGTTTGGCCTGGGTGGAGTAGTTTGTTTATTCCTGCCCAGAACTTTTGAGTTTTGTTTTGGTGTTTTTGCAGTAGATGGTAGTAGGGGTTCTTTTTGTCTAAGGTTATGGATTTGCTGGTGTCATTCCTTAGCTGTCTGAATAACATCCTGCGTTTAGGTGACTTAAACTATATCCATATATTGGGTAGATTATAAATGTTCCAACACACTTGCCCAAACGTTCTTGAACTTCATCAGTTCCAATGCCCTGGACCAGTTGGTTGACACACCCACAAGCAGCCGAGACATCGGGATTTGGTGCTCACTAACATGAGTAATCATTGTGTGGCCCTCCCTAGTCAGGTCTGATCATAAATCAGTCTCATTAGAAATAGCAATAACATCTGACCTCCCCCCCATTACAACCTAATACGTGGAAGCATTATTAGCTTCATAGCCCCTGCCCTCACCGATAGCATGGACACCTATACTGGGATTTACACCAATGGCTTGTATAAGCATCTATGTAAATGTATTGACTCAGCTGTACCTAATAGAACCAAAACAAGATCCTCAAGAAAGAACAAGCCTGCCTCACGGACATCTACCATTAACATGGTGTACAATAAGAGAAAGAGATTACTGTCAAAGAGCACAAAAGAACGGTCTCTGAATTGGAAGCATTCCCTCCTTGGCTTAAACAAGCAAATAAGACACCTTGTGAGGCATTCTAAAGCTAGCTATGAATCCAAATGAGCCTCCTTTGCTAAAGATAACCATAAGATTCTCTTTAGCTATGAGTGAAACCTTAAGGGAAAAACCCAAATCTGCACAGAACTGGTTATTAATGGCACCATATATACCAAACCCACAAAAATAGCCAACCTGTTAGCTGACAAGTTCAGTGAAAACTTCTCCCCTCTGTCCTACCACCTGCCCTCCACCTAGTATCCCCAAGGAGCAGGTTGTAAATGCTGTCTCCAAAGCCAAAAACACATCCTCTATGGAACCTGATAATATCCCAGGCTGTGTTCTAAATGGATAAAACCAGAAACTAGCTGCACCACTGGGTACTCTTTTTAAGCACAGTCTAAGCACTGGTTTTGCACCTGCTGCATGGAAAACAGCAACCGTCATCCTGTTACATAAAGGATGCACCTCCACTGACCCTGGGAACTATAGATCCATAAGCCCGACCAGCCTAATCTACAGGTCTCTTGAAAAAATAATCATCTACCTTATCAAAAAAGATATAGGAAACCTCCAAATGCTCGACCTGATCCAGCTTGGCTTCATTGAAGGGAGATCCTGCCTATTGAAAATGTTGGACTTCTTTGAGACAGTTACCAAGGCCTTGGACAAAGGCCTTGGACCCATGCATATGGCCTGCCTGGACCTGGCCAAGGCCCTTGAAACTATTCCCCACTCAGGCATCATTGATAAACTCACCCAGCTGGAGATCAACCCATACATTGTCAGGTGGGTTGCAACTGGCTCACCAATAGAACACACACAGTCAAAATAGGTGACGCTACATCCACCAGCAGACCCGTAAGCTGTGGTGTTCCACAGGAATCAGTGCCGGGGCCCCTATTATTTTGAATATACTTCTCAGATGTACAGGCTAAAACAAAAGGTCTATGGCTGACAAAGTTTGCCGATGATTGCAAACTGGGTGCAGTCATTGAGTCCCCAAATGATGTCAACATCCTACAAGAGGGACTTACACAGACAAACAATTGGTGCTGAAGTCATGGGCTAAAACTCAATGCAAAAAAATGCATTATCATCCCCTTCAGCAAGGGCATCCCTGCAGATTACCACATTAATAGTAACACCCTAAGCACGCAATCAGTGTTGAGAGATTTAGACACATAAGTTGACAACAACCTTTCCTTTGACCAGCATGTCTCCAAAGTGGTATGAAAGGCTTTCTATGTCACCCACTTCATAAGTAAGGGCATTGCATCGAGAAAAAAAAGGGATTATAACCCTCCTGTACTCCTCACTCATCAGGCCAATAACAGAGTACAATTCTACCTTTGGTATGTACCTTACCAGGACCTGCAGCAACTGGAAAGACCTCAAAGGTTTCTTACAAAGAAAATTCAGGGTCTTCAGCATATGTCATATATTTTCAGACTGAAATCACTGTCACTATACTCTGTGTCTTACAGACTACTCAGAGGCGACCTCTGCCTTACATATAAAGTGATGTCAGATCCTGCTCTAATGGAAATGCTGCACATTTGTAAATCAAATGGTATAAGATGCAGTCACTCTAGGGAACTCAATCTAGTATATGACATCAACAGGACTTGTTGAAGAGACAGATATGTCTCACAGAGGATACCTCTCCTCTGGAACAAACTTCCAATTCAGGTGAAGTAGAGCCCCTCGCTGAGCCTATTTAAGCGTAATTTGGATGAGCGGATGGGAAACTGCAACTTCACCCTGGGACTTTCACCTGCATCTCCTCTTGGACAGGGGCAGTAGTTTTTGACTTAGTTCCACTTAATACCTTGATATTCTTAGAAACAGGGGTTGTAATTGGCTAGGCTTATATGGGCCCTAGGGCCATTAGCCTAGTAACCTCCTATGATCCTGTGATCCTATGAACAGTAACCTCAGGAACTGACATCATTTTCACAAACTGATATTTCTCCTTTCTTTGTTCCTCTTTATTTCCAGCCATGGAAGAAATAAAAGTGTGAGGCCTTTCAGATCATACATCTGCAGCGTTCTAACCAAGCCCAGCTTATACAATGTATTTTTCCATTCTACTGTACAAAAATATGGGAATGCACTGCCTGGTAGCAACAAAAGTAATCAGAAGCTATCATTTTTATACCCTTCTCAAACCCTATTTTATCCCTACAAGGAAATGCAATTCCAGTCGCTCTTCCCTGACATTTTAACTTAAAAACACTGCTGCTTGGAGACATCTGAGAATACAACAACCATTCCAGCTATCTTTGCATCTTTTTGTCTCTCAGGTTGTGTGTGGCTTCAGTACCTACTACTTCTTACCTCCACATCTGTTGCTGTCTTTAAAATGTCTCTTATTTTTGTTTTTCCCTTCTAACACTTTTCTGTCATAGCCTTAGTACCATTAACCTGTGTTAAAAGCTTTTTTACCTGCTTATATCTAATGTTTTGAATCTGACACCTCTATGTTTCCTGGCTTTGAAATTTGTACATGTTCATGTTGTGTATTCCTAATGATTTCCCAGGACATTATTGAATTCCTAATGATTTCCCAGGACATTATTGCTGTCCAGCTCATTAGGTTCTCTCTGTCTGAACACAACTGGTCATATTCACCTTCCATCATGACTTAACACAGAATATTAAGCACTGTGGATTGGTGTTTGTATGTAGGCTCCTCAAAGGCAAGGATAGAACCTAAACAGGTACCTGAATGAGCCAATCTATCCACAAGGCTGTGTGTGTTTCTGCAATAAATCTTAGGGCCATTTCAAAGTATGTTTCCCAAAATACTATCATTGGTTAGGATATGCCACTGATTCCTGATGATTCTGGATACCCCGTGATCATCATGTCCAAACGAAAACATCATTCCTATGATCTACCTGGGGTGAGGGCTTCATTTTTATAAAACACTATGCCTAAAAACAGGATCCGTATTTGAAATTGCCTAGAATGAAAACTGCAAATGCACCTCCTCATAGCCCCTATCAGTTATCTTCTGTAATATCATGGATTACCTTTTACAATCAGTATCTTCCTTACAAAGTTGTTTAGCTCAAACAAATTTTAATAAGTAAGATAATTTATTAAATGTACTGGTTGCACAGTAGCTGCATGCAAAAAAAAAAAAATACTCGTAGTGTTTGTGTAAAGTATGTCAAATCTGTCGCGTTTAACATTCATTTATTCTTTGTTGACTAGGTTGGTCCCACTAGGTTAGTGGCTTCTATTTGGGGAGACCCAAAGTGGTACATCTACTACAAGGAGAAATTTGACCAGGGCATTGGGGAACATCCCCTACTTTTTTCAAGGGGTGCTGTGGGTTCTTTCACATTCACCTGAGCTACCACCAACTCAAGTAGATGGGACCTTGATTTAATATCTCATCTGAAGGATAGCACACTCGGGAGGGCAACAGCCTCTGCCCCTTTCCTCTGACCTGCCAATCCAACAGGCTGAAGCTGAGCCCATGCAAACCTGTCAGCCAAGTAATTAAAGACACTTGCTGGAAAGGGGTTCTCAGGGGAGAACAGAGATTTACAATACCTATAAGGAAACTAATTACCAGTCAGTGCTTGGTCACTGCTCTACTGTCCATCAGGTCATTATAAATAGAAATGTCTGATACACTCACATTGACTCGAGAATAACTGAGACCTGATCACTGGAGGTGGACATATTCAGAATCACCTACATGCTGACCAACAAGATGACTAGCTTACCACTCTTCCAAATGGAGATCCTCGTCCACTTGGAACAGTAACTCCACTTAGTGAAAATTTTTCTAGTACCTTCATTAACCTCTGAGACTTTCCAGCTGGGAGGTCTGTTGAGGTCTAAGCATCAGCAACAAAATCCAAAGCTTGAGACAGAGCCATTTACTGCCATAGCGAAGGGAGGGGCTTCCCTGGGTTGGAAGGGGAGAGTTTCTTGTACTGTTAGGGACCTGAAAGCCTCAAACCACACCATTCTTGGTCACCATGGGACAAACAAGTATGAGCTTACATCTGTCTCTGTTTTTTTTTCCTAGTAAGCCAAGGAATCAGAGGGAATGATGGAAAGGAATGGACACAGCTCCCTTTTCATGATAATTGAATAGTGGCCATCACATTACCATTCCCTGCTGTATAAAGAAGGTGGAGACCACATTTTCCAAAGTGAAAATGAGTGGTCATTAGGGTGTTCCACTGCCGAGAGACTCAGACAAAGTAAGAATATCAAATTCTTAACTCCAGGAAAGGCCCAGAGAAGCAACATAAGTAGTCCAGTAACAAATTCTTCTAGTCTCTGGGCCTTGCTTCAGTCTCTAGGGGTGAAACTGTATGCCTCTCTCTTTGTTTAGATAACACACAATGGTTTGGTTCTCAGATCAAATGATGAAGTTCTACACTTTTAACTCTGTGTCTTGAACCTTCATGGCTAAAATCACTGACCACAGCTGTGGCTACATTATGTGGAGCCCTGTTTCAGATGACACCCCCTGCTATTGCAGTGTGGAGGAGATTATAGGTTCATAGGTGTTTACTAGGCTAATGACCAAAAGGGCCTTTTTAAGCCTATCCATGCATCCCAAATCTCTGGCAAGTTCTGATACCCTTGATAAGTGTAATCATGGGCCTGGGAGATAAACCATTTACACGTTGCCTGTGTCCATTAGAGACAAAGAGCCAAACCAGGGATGAATTTCTGATTTCCCATCCAATTTTCCAAGATGCACTTGAATTGGGTCAGGGAGGAACTCTGCTTCACATGGATGGGGAGCCTGTTCCATAGACTGGCTAGTCTGTGGGATACATACATATCTCTCCAGCAGGTCCTATTTATATCACAGGCAAAGCTTAAGTCTTTAGAATGGGTAATTCTGGTGCTGTTTGTGTTGTGGATATGCAGGAGATCCATCAGATTGGGGTCTGACAATGCCTTGTATGTCAGGCATAGATCTCCCCTCAAAAGCCTGTAGGAGACAGAATCCAGGGATAGAGCCTTGAGGAGGTCTGCACAGGACATTTTACTTATGCCCTGTAATAGGACATTTTAATTATGCCCTGTAATAGGACATTTTACTTATGCCCTGTAATAGGACATTTTACTTATGCCCTGTAACAGGACATTTTACTTATGCCCTGTAATAGGACAGTTTACTTATGCCCTGTAATAGGACATTTTACTTATGCCCTGTAATAGGACATTTTACTTATGCCCTGTAACAGGACAGTTTACTTATGCCCTGTAATAGGACATTTTACTTATGCCCTGTAATAGGACATTTTACTTATGCCCTGTAACAGGACATTTTACTTATGCCCCGTAATAGGACATTTTACTTATGTCCTGTAATAGGACATTTTACTTATGCCCTGTAATAGGACATTTTACTTATGCCCTGTAATAGGACATTTTACTTATGCCCTGTAATAGTACATTTTACTTATGCCCTATAATAGGACATTTTACATATGCCCTGTAACAGGACATTTTACTTATGCCCTGTAATAGGACATTTTACTTATGCCCTGTAATAGTACATTTTACTTATGCCCTATAATAGGACATTTTACATATGCCCTGTAACAGGACATTTTACTTATGCCCTGTAATAGGACATTTTACTTATGCCCTGTATATGCCCTGTAATAGGACATTTTACTTATGCCCTGTAATAGGACATTTTACTTATGCCCTGTAATAGGGCATTTTACTTATGCCCTGTAATAGGACATTTTACTTATGCCCTGTAATAGGATATTTTACTTATGCCCTGTAATAGGACATTTTACATATGCCCTGTAACAGGACATTTTACTTATGGCCTGTAATAGGACATTTTACATATGCCCTGTAACAGGACATTTTACTTAGGCCCTGTAATAGGACATTTTACTTAGGCCTTGTAATAGGACATTTTACTTAGGCCTTGTAATAGGACATTTTACTTATGCCCTGTAATAGGACATTTTACTTAGGCCCTGTAATAGGACATTTTACTTATGCCCTGTAATAGGACATTTTACTTATGCCCTGTATTCTTTTAGTGAAGGACCTCTGTGGAAATTCCAGTTGTTGGATATGCCTGGTTAGGTATATACCAAAGGGGGTTATTGTACTTAATGATAGGTCTGTCAAATGTCAAATACAGTTGAACAATGACTTCCTTGGACTTAGATGGCATACCTTTGTTTATAAGTTATGCGACATAGAATGATTTCCTCACCACTGTAGACACATGATGGTCAAAGGCTAGATTACTCTCTATGTGTGTCTCTAAGTCCCTGACTATTGGGTCAACTCTAAGGGGTGTGTTGTCAATATGATAGTTACCAGGGATGGATAACTTTTCAAAGGATATTATTATGCATTTCTTGGCATTTAGTTTTAGTCCATGGCTCTGACACAAGTTGTTTGTCTGTATCAGCCCCTCCTGGAGAACATTTGTGTCAGTGTGGGATTCAATGACAGCTCCTAATTTGCAATGATCTACAAATGTAGTCAGCCAGAGACCACTGAAATTGGCCTTGATGTCTGAGAAGTAAATGCCAAAAAGGAGTGGTCCAAGGGCTGATTCCTGAGGGACACCTTGTGACTGACCTCTTTGTAGAGGTGGACTCCCCAATTCTAGCATCCTGGGTCCTGTCTGTGAGCCAGTTGGCTATCCACTGGGTGACATATGGCTTTGTACCTAACCATCTGAGTTTGTCAACAATGCCCGCGTAGGGTATTGTGTCAAATGCCTTGGCCAGGTCAAGGTAGGCAGTGTGAACGATTTTGCCCTCATCCATTGCTTTAATGACCTTCTCAAAGAGGTCCACTAGGATGAGTAGGCATGATCTGCCCTTGACGAAACCAAGGGCAGATCCTCCCCTCACTAGTAGAATACTGACCATGAGGATCTAAGACTGGTTTGGCTGCAGGAAGGTAGGGTCTACATTGTAGCTGACAGACACTGTCTACCATTTGAAGACGCATCAAAATGGATCAGATACAAGATGCACATCTTTGAACATCACAACAAAAAAATAAGAACACAAAGCGGAAATGCAGAAAAGAGGATTAGTAATTTTTTAAATTTTTTTTTTCTTTATTTTACATTTGTTGACCAGGTGTGTGCAATTGAGATGTTGCCCTTTTTCAGTGGAGGCCTGAGGAGAAAAGCTCCAAAGTTAATGCAGTGTAATAAAATATAGCAATACAGAGACATTTTCAATAACGTTACAGTAGAGAAGTTTGGTATTTAATATACATATATTACATACACGTGTATTATTGAGAGATCAAATAGAACTATACACAAAAGGAAGATGTTATAAAGTAGGAAATAGGGTTTCTTAGGTCGAGTAGAATAGACTTAAAAGGTTACTTAAGAATTTCTGGGAGAAGAGTATAGAATAAGCTTTGGAGGAAGCAGTTAATGCTAATTTGTTAATGCTAGGTTTTAGTAAATTAGCTTGACAGTACTATGAAGGGAATAATCAGGGAGGGTGAGTACAATGCCATGACCAGTGTTTTTAAAGTGGTATTTGCTTGCTAGCTTAAAATGTTTGGGGTGAGTCAGGCTCCTTGTTTCTAGTGGGAGTTTGTTCCATTCAATAGAAGGATGGTAACTATATAAGTTCCACCCTATCTTGGATTTGGGTTTATGGGTTTTTAGTAGGTCTTGTGTTGAGCTTCAAAGGAGTCTGGTAGGGGAGTAGAGAGAGATGAGAGAAGAAAGACGGGCAGAATTTAGGCTGATATATGATGGAGTGTATGATTTGGAGTTGTGATTGTAGGAACAGGTGAGGCAATTTTGACCAGTTCAGATATTTTAGGGAGAGACAGTGGTGAGATTTATATGTTTGCTGAGCTGCAAATCTAGCTATTTTTATGGTAAGTTGATTCTAATTTGGTAAGTAGGGAGGAGTTCAGATTTGTGAATATTTGGGAGCAATAGGTTAAGCATGGCAGAAGGTAGGCATGGGCAAGTGAAATCCTATTATAAGAGTAATGTAGAATTAAAACAAATAGAAACTTAGATTTTCTGTGAAGTGAAGGTTTTAGAGTGGAGACTCCAACACAGTGTCTCAGCATGATGGTATATTGCGTCCCCAGATTAAAGAACAGCAGGTGGAATGGAAAGCATCTGAAGAGGATTTCCTGTATGGTGATGCTCTGTTGCCTTCTGTAGGAGACCGATAGGAAAGTCCAGTTGAAGTTGCACAGCAAGGGAAGGAGCTGGAAACAGTGGCAACTCTGATGCAGTTAATGATGCAGAGTGATAGGCCAATGGGTCCTCATATGAAGGATCAGCAGATGAAGTAGAATGCATCTGAAGAGGATATGTCACAGGAAGATGTTCTGGAACTTTCTGTAGAATGCTTGCAGGAAACAGTGGCAACTCTGATGCAGTTAATGATGCAGAGTGATAGGCCAATAGGTCCTCATATAAAGGATCAGTAGATTAAGTAGAATGCATCTGAAGAGGATATGTCACAGGAAGATGTTCTGGAACTTTCTGTAGAATACTTGTAGGAATCAGTGGCAACTCTGATGCAGTTAATGATGCAGAGTGATAGGCCAATGGGTCCTCATATAAAGGATCAGCAGATGAAGTAGAATGCATCTGAAGAGGATATGTCACAGGAAGATGTTCTGGAACTTTCTGTAGAATACTTGCAGGAAACAGAGAGAGAGAAAGAGAGAGAGAGAGAGAGAAGATGCTCTCGGTCCAGAAGAAAATGATGTAAAGGAAGGCCTGCTTGACTGAATAGAGATATACATATTAAGACAGATAAAAGAAATAGATTACAGAAAGTTAACAAGACCCCAAATGCTAAAAGAGTAGTAAAACATTTATGACACAGTAATCAGGAATAATAAGATATAACAGAAATAAACTGAAACTGGATATATTACTGTGCATCTAGACTAATAACAGAGAAAGTCTAACTACAAAAACATAGAGTAACAAAGGAAAGTAAGACAACAAGTAGTAGGCAACCATGCACGCTTCAAATAGAGAAAACTGTACAGCTTTTTCAACCTGGAAAACAGAGAAAAAGAGTAGAAATCTTGACAACTAATGAAGTGAGGTTTCAGGTCCCATAATGCACCGTCCAAGTGGCATAGATGAGTTTACATCAATATTAGTTTCTGTATGGTCAACAACAACAAAAAAATCAATGAACTAGAAGGAACCAAAGGTACTGTGGAAACTTCCAGAATCATCAGCATCTTGGGTGGTAAGAAAATTAGAGAAAGCAGAAGAATCCTAACTTTACTTCAGGGGGACAGCAGTGGGGCCTTACCTAGCTGTCCCTGTAATTGTAGCAGTTAGAAAAGTAGGGAAGGGTCTAATCAAACTCATATAATTTTAGACATATCTGCCTGTCTAACGTCCTTTTAGTATGATGGAGACAGTGACAACAAAGCATAGCCAAAGTGGCATACTGGACTTTTGTGTTAGACATAGACCACTATCGGTTTAAGAGCAGATACTGACTTCTGAATCTTGCTCCATCCTTTCGAGTGGTAACAGCTGCCTAACTTCATGCAACTTATTGTGACCTTTTTAAAGTATTTAACATTATTTTCAATAAATGAATAATTAAAAATCTAAACACTTTAAATGATAGTTTATATCTATAGTTAAAGGAATAAAACAGATCTTAAGCAACAGGACTCTGGAAGTCAAAGTGTTACCTGTGTATCTAACCGGGTTTATCAGTGGTCTTTCTGAGAACCATTTCATTTTGGTCTATTCTTCTGTGATATAAAGGTAGGAAATGAGCTCTGGATAATGAGATTGCAATTCTGACGGCATAATTACTTAAAAAAAAAAGATACAAACATTCTCCAAGATGGCCTCCAACCATACACAGCTGACAGCTATTAATGTTGAATGCAGTACCTTGATACTTCTCGGAAAAGAATATTTATTAACTTTTTTGACTAGGATGGTGGACTGAACTGGGGACACTTTTCAGGAAGATTAGAGTGTAAATGCATTGTCTGAGAGATGCAGCAGAAATGACAGTCATTCTTCACAGAAATGACAGCAACTCCAGTACAGAAAGTCTCAGCTGTAGACAGCAGCTGTTATACATTGTCATTACACAGGTACTGCTATGTTACAGAGTGTAATAAAGATTTGTAACATTGTGCAGAGGCAGTCACACAACTATTTACATGTTTAAAGAATGAAAATGGCCCCTTTAGAGGGGGATCACTTTTGGATACTGAATCATTAGGTCTAAGTGCTTGATAAATGGATGAGTTGGGGTGGACATTAGTAGCTGTTAAGAAAACGTACAACTCTATGGAAAATCAAGACTCAAAACCGACTGAAGTATAATATCTAACTACAACAAGAAAACAAACAAGAAATGGCATTATGAAAAACAAATAAATATTTTTTTTCAGACTGGCTGCTCCCCCAGTAACCTCCAACAACATCCTTTCATTTCAGTCTTCTAAATATACTACCTCTGAGTTTGCACAATCTGGGCAAAAGGAAACATGTGGTCACATTTTTCCCCTTTCTCCAAACTGCATTATGTCAGTGAGATGGTACTTAACAACATGTACTACAATATATATATATATATATATATACAGGAGTGCTACAGAATCCTGAAAGCGCAAAATCCTGAAGACCAAAATCCTAAAAGTTCAAAATACTGAAAACTCAAAATACTGAAAATTCAAAATCCTGAAAACACACAGGACACCAACACTTACTATATTCCAGCACAAGAACATACAGAAAATATTATCCTACAACTATATACAAGGGGGAGCCCCCCTGCACCCCCCATGTGCGGGGCTGTGCCTCCCACACCCCCTGCTACTTAAATATATCAACTCCGAGATTGCACTTCACTACACTAAGTGCAATCTTGGAGTTGATATATTTAAGTAGCAGGGGGTGTTGGGGGGGTGCAGCCCCCCACATGAGGGGTGTAGGGCTTGCCCCCCTGCTTATACTTGGAGAACAGTAATATAGTTTGTGTTTTATTTGTTTCTGTATGTACTTGTGCTGCTGTATAGTAAAGTGTTGGTATCCTGTGTGTTTTCAGTATTTTGAACTTTCAGGATTTTGGGCTTCAGGAGTTTGGGCTTTCAGGATTCTGTAGCACTCCTATATATATATATATATATATATATATATATATAATGTATATATATGTGTATATATATATATATATATATATATATATATATATATATATATGTATATATTTTATATATTTATATATATATATATATATATATATATATATATATATGGGTCTACTATACATGGTCGACATTTCAGACTGTCGAACACCATATGGCTGAGACCATATGATCAATATTCAAAATGTCAACCATGTCATAAAAAAAACCCCCAAAAAAACAATAACTTACCTTCACACTACTAGCAATGGGGGCTATGCCCCCCTGCACCCCTGTGGGGGCTATGCCCCCCACCCCATAACTTAAATATGCCATCTCCGAGATCACACTACAGTGCAGAACATGAAAATATTTTCATTCCGCACTGTACGGAGATGCCGGTTCTGCATGGTTGACATTTCGAATGTCGATCATATGGTCTCAGCCATACGGTCTTCAACATTATGAAATGTCGACCATGTGAAGGGGACTCATGTATATATGTATATATATATATATATATATATATATATATATATATATATATATATATATATATATATATATGTATGCATATGGTTTACCTTCATTTTATCACGAGTGGTTTGTACAATGTCCTTTCATCAAAAGGACAAACGCAAATAACTCACAACAGCGACTCATATATGTTCGAATAGGTACAATGCGAATGCATTTAGCCATTAAAACATATGGCTCAAATGTCAAAAATTATTTTCAGCTAAACCATTTTCGATATTTGTCCTCAGAAGTCACACAAAAGCACAATCACACATACCATTTGCGACAAAATGAAGGTAAACCTATATATAGAAATATATATATATATATATATATATATATATATATATATATATATATATATATATATATCTTTGTATAAATATGCATCTACTTCTAAATTTCAAAGTTTCAGAATGTCGACTTTCTTATGGTCAAGGCCATAAGGTAAAAGTTTTGAAACTTCAAACTGTTTAAATGGAGATCGACATAAAGCGTGGAATGATATATTTACTGTTTTCCTCTCTGTAGTGTGATCTCGGAGTTGGTATATTTAATTAGCAGCAGGTGTGGGGGGTTGCAATCCCTGCAATTCATCATATTTACATTTTTACACACTTTTTTCAGCACATTGTGATTTTAGTATTGTATATATTGTTTACTTTGCATTTTTATACTGCATTTCTATGTAACACTATTATTGTATTATAACTTCATCATGGTTTTGTGACTTTTGTGTTTCTGTGCTTCATGAATGTAGCATACTACAACTCCCATAATTCCTATTTGAGACATAGCCTGCTCTGTAGTATTCACTCAATGTGATTGTCTGTTATTTTAATATTTAAATGCATTATCAATGGTAGACAAAAACTACTATGATGAATTCTATGTGAAGTTAATTTTAGACGAAAGTGCTCAGTTTTGTTATTGTATTTATTTCAGTAAAAGGTTGGTGGCAGTGCTGGTTGGGCACTTTGTGTTTGTTTTTCTCTCCCATGTTATACTCTCCCCAACCAGAGTGGATAAAAATAGCTGCAAACAATCTATCCTCGACTGGACCTTAGCAAATAAACCCACTCATCTAAAGTTATCCATGTCACTATTAATAACTCTTGGGTCTTGGATCAGACACCGGAGCAGAGCCAGCTTCTAGGCTGCAGCTTCTCCCACTCCTATGATCCCTTGCTGCCCTCTAACCCCTCAGATCTCATTCACCACACTAAGCTACAGACACATATTTCTTGGCTTTTGTTCCTGAGTGGGATAAGTAGCTCTTTTTCAAAAAATTTTGTCAGCTTTTTTCTGTAATATTAACATTTTATTGTTAGTAAATAGTGTAGTGTTAGTTTAGAGTTAGTTTCTTCCCTCCTCTCCTGTTTTTACTTCAGTGAGTTCTCTGTCTCTGTGTTTTGGCACCCTTTTTATAGTGGCCATTATTTTCCAGTTATTTTTCTTGTTGTTGTTGTGTGCATAACAGTTGTTCTAGTTGGTTAGTACGTGTGTGTTAATCAGTTGGTTACTTTCCGGTGTTGACTTGTGCTTGTCTCTTACTGGCTGTGTTTTTCTGTGCACTCCTTTGGCTGTAGGTAGTTTATCATGATAAGCCAGCTGGCTTTAAAAGGTGCTCCTCGTGTGGTCGGAAGATGCCTTTCTCCGATTCACATGAGGAGTGTCTCTATTATTTGGGCACCGACGACATTTTTACTGCATTCAACCCCAGGGCGTTGGTTGAGCACTGAAACAAACTTCTTTTAAAAGGGCTAGCTTATGGGAGTCCCTTGGCTCAGTCCTCTGCCAAGGCTGGACCCTCTGAACACAAAAGGAAGGCCCTCCTTGCTCCCCGGGTCTTCCTCTTCCAAAAAGGTGAGGCTGTCAGATCCTAGTGCCTCGGATTTGACCCCAGCCTCAACTCTCATGGATCTGGGGCTTTTGCTCCAAAGCCCTTGGATCTGAGATCACAGGAATCCACTCCCAGAACCAAGGTCTCCAGTTCGAGGCCTTTGGATCTGGACCTGCCATGGATCTGGCTTCCTCAGATCCGAGTCATGTGGGATCCAAGTGTTTGGATCCTACGCTGTCATCGGATCTGAACAGGTTGGATCCACCCACTATTGTTATTGAGGATTCCCCCTTAGGTTCTGGCTTGGAGCAGTCCCATTCAGTCTCCAAGCACAGAAGTCATTCTTTAGAGCAGATGTCCTCAGGATTGAGACACCCATCTCCGGCTAGGTCCTCCTCCTCTTTTACGTCCTCCAGGAGTTTACTTCCTTCCAATATGAACAGGATAATGAGGTCCTTTCTGAAGGCTCAGATTGAGTTGGGGCTTCTTGTGTCCCCTGCACATCCAGCTAATGGGCCATCTCCTACCCCTTCTTTGACTTCTCCTCATCCAACCAGGTTGATTTCAGACTTTCTGGCCCTGCATCACACAGGGAGGGAGACGGGGATCCCTGGTGATCTTTCTGTCTCTACCTTGTCTGAGTCCCTGATTGCTTCTGCTCAGCCTCCCACTGGGCAGATGGAGTCCCGGACCCAAGCGGTCACCCTGGAGTCCTTGGGTTGGGGTTCCAGACCTGTTTTCTCAGACTGGTCCCTTCCCCTTCGTGCTTTGGCCCTTGACAGCGCAGGGCTGGTACTTGCTGGAGGCCTGGAGGTTCTGGCCTGCTCTGGTCCTTCTCCCCAGGTGGGCCTTCCTGCCTAGGGTATGGACCTGGCATTGTCCAGTCCTTCTGCTTTCTGGAACGCAGAGAGGAATTTTTTCTCCCAGAGGGTTTTCTCCTCAGCCTTCCAGGGACCATCTCAGCCCCTCTGAGCAGACCCTACTCATCCTGTCCCAGGTCAGCCCTCCTGAACTAGCCTTCAGATGCAAACTGCCATACTTGGGGTCCCCATCTCTTCTGAATCCTCCCCCAAGCCAGCCCTGGAGGAGGCTCCCTGGAAGAGATCATGTAAGAGGAGACACTTGGACTCCCCTGCCGAGTCGCTCACTGAGGATATGTAACTCAATGAAAGCGATGGGTCCCCAGGTCTCTGCCCTAGGATGTCTCCTTTGGGGACATCTTGGAAATCCTTAAGCTTAACAGTGGTTGGTCTTCCTTCCTCCCTGTCCTCTGAGGAGTCCATATTTTTGAGGTCTTTCAGGATGGGACCATATACCTCCTGGGTTTCCCGCGCTGCAGACAAACTTGTAAACCTTACCGCTAGCAGGGCATGGAAGGACCCAGATACTGAGGATCTTGTTCCCAAACGCATGGACAAATTCCTCAGTCCCCCTCCTGACAAGCAGTTCTGTTTGAAAGGCGTGCCAGTCAATGCAATCATGGTAGCTGCCACCACCAAGAAAGAGATAGCAGAACAGAGCACGTCTGTCCATCTCCCCAACCGTAAATCCCAGGCGATTGATAGGCATGGAAAGTATGGTTTTGTTTCAACTATATTCGGTCTGTGGGCACTTAACTGCCTTGCACATTTCACCCACCCACAAAGGGATCTGGTCAAGGAGCTTACCACGTCCCTTTCTGAGGTACTGCCTGCCGGGGAACTAAGTAAGGTGTGCCCCAAACTATCTACACTTTCTTCCCTGGCTAATTCATCAATGAGGCTGATTGCCAATGCAAAGGAAGGGGCCTCTCCAGTGGCTGAAACAAGCATCACTCTTCGGCATCATGCCTAGCTGTGCCTTTGCAGATTTGCAGAGTCTTTTAAGGTGTCTTTAACCATGCCTCCTTCGATGATTCTATCCTGTTTGGTCCTTCAGTCAAAGAGACTCTTACCTGCAGTGAGGAGGAAGGCAAGACCTTGTCGGCTGTGGGAATCAAGTTTTTCACCCCTCAGTGCTCCTTTGCCAACACTCAGTGAGGACCCAGGAAAATGTGATTTCACAAGCCACAGTCTACCTTCCAGGATGCTCAGGATGAGCCATCCTACAAAGGTCAGGGGAGAGGGTTCAGTGGCAGATGCCACCTCAGGGCAGAGGAAGTCCACAAAATCAGGGCTCCAGGGAAGCCTTCTCTGAGAAGCCCCAACAGTGCTCCTGAAGTGCTGCCTGAATGTCCTGCCCTGGAGGCAGTCGAGGGTCACTTGTCTTTGCATCCTTTGGCATGGGCAAGTATTACAAAAGATTGTGGGTGCTAAACATCATTTCCAGGGGTTATTCTATTCCCTTTTCTCAGTCTCCTCCTCCAGTCAGGAGATACCTCCCTGATGCACCACTGCATCAGATGGAGCTTGTTCAGGAAGAATTGCTCAAGCTTCTTCAAAAGTGAGCCATCCAAGAGGTCCCCCTAGGCAACGAGAATCCAGAACTTACTCTTGCTTCTTCTTGGTGCCAAAGAAGACAGAGGACCTGCATCCAATTCTAGACCTCAACAATCTCAATCTCTCTGTCAAGAAGTCTAAGTTCCAGATGGTCACTGTCCTGTCCATCATGCCTGTGTTGCACAAGGATGACTGGATGTGCCCCATAAATCTCCAGGACCTGTACTATCACATAAAAATAGGCAGGTACTCAAGGAGGCATCTCCGCTTTCGAGTAGGGGCCAATCACTACTAGTTCAGGACCCTGCCCTTTGGTCTCACCATAGCTCCCTGGGTGTTCACCAAGTGCGTAGCAGTGGATGCAGCTCACCTGTGACTGCAGGGATTCCAGGTGTTTCCATACCTCAATGACCGGCTCTTTATAGCTCCCATGAAGCATCATCTGGCCACTGTCTCTCTGTACCTACTTCAGTTATTCGACCAGTTAGGGATTACAATGAATCGCCCCAAATTGAACCTAATTCCATCCCAAATCCTGGAATTCATTGGTATCCAGCAGGACACTGTGTCTGAGATTGCAGCTCTCCTTCTCCACTGGGTACACCTCATCAGATCTCATGTTCAATGTTTTCTCAATCTGTCTCATCCCCACACCGATCTTTTTTAAAGGACCTTAGGGTCCCTAGTGGCGGCAATCTATCTGGTGTTATTAGCCAGGTTCTACATGAGGGTTCTGCAATGGACTCTATTGCTTCAGTGGTCTTTCCTGTCTCATCTGATGACAACCCCGATCCATCTCACTCCAGTGTGCAGGCATCATCTCCTTTGGTGGATCCAGTCTCCCTACCTCCTAGCAGGCAGACCATTTTCTCTTCCTTCTCTCAGTGCCACAGTGAACTTGGATGCTTCCCTGTTGAGGTGGGGGGGGGGGCATTTTCAGGAAAGGTTGGTCCAAGGCATGTGGTTCACTGCAGAGACCAAACTGCACATCAGTGTCCTGGAGATGAGGGCATTCCTCCTCACACTGCAAGCCTTTCAGGACTGCCTTCCTCTGGATAGCATTGCAGTTCACATGAACAACATAACTGTTGTGTGGTACTTCAACAAGCAAGGGGCACATGTTCATATCTGCTTTGTTTTGAGGCCATGAGAGTGTGGGAATGGGTGATGTCCTCGGGGTGCTTTCTCATTGCAATGCATATTCCTGGAGAGTCCAACAGGGCAATCCTGAGTCCTCACAAGTGGTCCTTGAATCCTTCAGTGGCAAAAGAGATCTTCCTTTGCTGGGTCAGCTGAGCTGAGATCTCTTTGTTTCCCCTCTCAACCAGGAATGCAGATGGTATTTTGCCCTGATTCCCCCAGATGGGAAGTCCCCCAGGGATGCTGTGGTTCATGACTGGCCCCAGGTCTCCTTTATGCCTATCATCCCTTGCCTCTCATTCCCAGAGCATCCTCATCACTCCCTTTTGGCCTCGGCAGGTGTGGTTACCCCTTCTTCAGGCTCGTTTGAAGTACCCCACTGTACAAGATCACATTCCTGATCTGATTTCCCATCCCTCTCAGCTTCCAATTCCCAAAATCCAGATGCTTCAAATGACGTCATGGTTTGTCCACTTCCAGTAATCCTGAATCAGCCCAGGCTACCTTCTCCCATTAAGAACATTATCCTGGCCCCTAAGAAGGCTTCCACTAGAAAGATTTATGCCAGTAAGTGAAAAAGGCTTTCTATTTGGGCTAAGCAGTACAATCTCGATCCAGCTTTGGCTTCCATTTCAAATATCTGCTCTTCTTGTCTTTGCTGTTTCAGGATTAATCTAGCTTCTCGACTATCAAACTGCAGTTGGCAGCTATTTCCAACTACCATGTTTGTGAGGAACCTACTTTCTCCTCTCGCTTGCGTAAAGCATTCTTAAAAGGGGGGTTTCTGCTCTGGCCTCCTGTCAAGGATCCTTCCCCTCCTTGGGACCTTCCCTTTCTGCTGCAATCTCTCACACAGAGTCATTTTGAGCCTGCTGCCACATGTCATATCAAATTCTTATCATGAAAGATGTTTTTTCTAGTAGCCATAACTTCAGCTAAAAGAGTTTCTCAATTCCAGGCTCTTTCTATCCAACCGCCTTTCATGGTTTTTCATAAAGACAGAATGGCCCTTTGAACTAACCCTTTGTTCATGCCTAACAATCCAATTGCAGTTTTCTTCCCAAATTTAGCTAATAAGGGGGAATATCTCTTGCATACACTAGATGTGCAAAGACAATTATGTTTCTACTTAGATAGGACAAAGAGTTTCTGCAGGTCTGACCAGCTGTTTGTGGTGTTCTCTTTTAACAGGAAGGGTCAGGTGATGTCCAAAATAACTATCTCCCATTGGATGTCAATGTGCATTTCCTTTGCTTATTCATCCAAAGATTTATCCTTACCAGGTCCAATCAGAGCTCATTCCACTAGGTCAATGGCTACATCAGCTTCCTATCTTGCCCGTCATTCCATAGATGACATTTGTGCCAGCCACCTGGTCTTCTCCTCTTACTTTTGTTAGTCACTACAAACTTGAAATTGTCTCCAGGAACAGAGCTTCCTTCGGCTCCACAGTTCTTAGGCATGTACTTCCATGAGACCTCCCAGGATTCAGGGTACCTGGGGACTCTGAACCAAGAGTGAGGAATATTGGCATGGGTAACATTGGATAAAGAGTTATGTACTTGCCATAACTTGACATCTGTGCTATCCTATGTTACTATTCATCACTATTGCCCCCCCCCCCCTTTTCCCCATTCCTGTAGGATCTAGAGGATGTGGAGATGCCCTATCTGGTGGTCAAGGTCTTCCTTAGCTGCGTTTTAGTTTAGGGTAAACTCAATCTGAGGAGTTAGAGAGCAGCAAGGGATCATGGAAGTGGGAGGAGCTCAAGCCTAGAAGCTGTCTGTAAAGTTGTTGGGTTGCATCCGATGTCAGAACCAAGACCCAAGAGTGACGAATAGTGACATAGGATAGCACAGATGCCAAGTTATGGTAAGTAAATAACTTTTTTTTGTCAACATGCCAGTTGCCTTCCAGACAGTCTGAGGAATCACCTGTCCACCTACCTGTTTTGGCATTGGTCCAGTACCCCAAAAATATCATATGCAAACACATCAGAAACAAAATATATTTTTCTTCCGAACTCTTCAAATCCCTTCTGCAAAAATGCAACTGGTCTCCACTAAAACATCTCTCCTTAGACTCACATGAACAATTCTTCAACCAAACATTTCTCGATATATTACATACTCTTGTCCCCTAAGGCAAATATGTATTAAATCAAAACAACTTCCATGGCTATCAAAGGAGGCCAGGCAACTCCTCAAACAGAGAGACAGTGCCTGGTCCCAGTAACAAGTAACCAAATCCCAAACATCCCCTGCTCACCTATTGTAAATTAAGAAACCAAGCCAAATAGCAAATCAAAAATGACAAAAAAGTATACTATACTACATTACAACAAAAACACCAAAACAACCCCCAGAAATTTTGGAGCACCATAAAGCAAATCCTAAATCCTGGGCAAAGTACTACTCCATCTCCTGCCACCTTAAATTCCTCTGATTGTATAGCCTCACAACTTAATACTCATTTCATAAATTCTATACTATCTCTAGTAAAAACCGATAATAATACACCACTAGCAATTCCTACAGGGTCTCTAACAAGCCTTAACTCGTTTACTTTCAAAACTATACAAACCAAGACCATCAAACAATTTCTGGACAGACTAAAATCTACATCCGTTGCTGCTGACCTACTCCGTGATGAATTCCTCAGACTAGCAGTAGATGCTATTGTATATCCCATCTCCATTCTAATTAATCAAGCCTTCTGTGAACAGTATGTTCCCAAAAAGGCAGCCCCTCAACAGACTTATCTAACTACAGACCAATTGCTATTCTTCCTCCACTAGCCAAAATCCTTGAAAAATTTATACACAGACAACTCCTAGACTACTAACTGAGCAACAACCTCCTCTCTAACTCCCAACACAGCTTTCGACCTAAGTGCAGCATCACAACAGTGCTAGTTAGCTTTACCAATACCATCAACCAACTCAGAAATGATGGTCAGTTTGTTTCATTAATTTTCCTCGACATGTCAAAAGCTTTTGTCATGTTATCCCATGAAAAACGGGTCTATATTAAAAGACCGAATGTTCACAACCGCAAGTACAACAGCGACTCATAAACGCCAAACAACTAAAACAGCGAAACACATAAACATAGAAAAATGGAATGCCGAACGCATTTCTGAAAACAACAGCGCCATACAGGTAAGTAAAACCTACTTAAATAAACCTCAATAAACACACTTTTGCAGGGCTGCCCCCACACACACACCCCTACTTATATATACCAACTCCAAGATCGCACTACACTGGGGAAAAGGATATATTTCCTCTTCCCCACGATCACTCTGCTGGCCATTTGGGGTTCCGAATTTCAATGTTTACATATTTTGCTGTATTAGCTGTTCGGCATTTATGTGTCACTTTTGTCGTATTCGCGGTTGTGAACATTCGGTCTTTTTTATATAGACCCCCAAAAACTACTAACTAAACTAGCATTCCTAAATCTATCCCATCCAGTCTTAACCTAGTTGCACAGCTACTTAGCTGATCGCCAGCAAGCAGTCAAGTGGCTAAACTCACTCTTTCCCCTACTACCTGTCTCTGTAGGTATCCCTCAAGGGTCAATACTCAGACCGCTACTCTTCTCTATATTTACAAATAAACTATGTACCACTACTAGCAAAGCTACCATCACACAATATGCAGTTGATACCGCCCTCATCTGTTCACCCCCATCCCTCAATGAACTCTTTGAAACAACACAAAGGTCCTTTCTAGACTTTGAAAGATATTTCTCAGACTACCAACTAATACTTAACCCAACCAAAAAAAAAACTAATAGTCTTTACTAAAACCATACTACAAGGAAATCAACCCCCCTTTACCATCTACTCCTCTAATAAAACCAGAATAGAACCAGTTGAACAGACAAAGCTTCTTGGTGTAACAATTTGACAACTCACTAAAATTTGATAAAAATCTGGCTTTAACCATTAAAAAGGTGCACATCAAACGTGGGTTTCTCTACAGAGTGAAACCATTTCTCACCAATACCACCAAACACACCATAGCCACAACACATCTCCTATCTACCTTACTATAGGCCTCGCCCATCTTTTCTAACCTTAGAAAGTCAGACTTAACCAAACTAGAGGCCTGCTATAACAAAATATCCAGATTTGCTGTTAATCATTCCAATAGAACTCACCACTGCTCTGCTTTACTGGAGCTAAACTGGACTGAACTACCCCATCTACTCAACATAAATCAACTTACTGTTGCCCACTCTATTATATTACAACCCAAAAACTGACTCCAAAACTTAGTACAACCATACAGCAACAATGGAACTCTAAGATCCTCTTAGAAATTGCTACTAAAAGTCTCAAAAGCCAATAATACCTTTGGAGAACCTCTATATTCACACAAAATATCCAAAATCTGGAACACTATCCTTCTGAATATCACTAACAAGCACAAATTCAAACTACTCCTCCCATACTACCTCAGCAAAACCTGGCTCTGCTCCTGTACTTCCCCTGGATAACCCTACACCCCCTCTCTCCCTACCCTCCTAGCACTGCTCTGATCTCCTGTCAGTCTACTATCACTAAATCCATCCAGGCTTTTTTGCCTGTCAACTTAATACATCTAAATCATTCCAAGCTTTCTTCCCTACCTAGATGTCAAGATTTAATCATCCTTTCTGCCTTATTTTCCATAGACTGCTAGTATCCTACCAAACAGGACTCTGCCTAAAGTTCTGCTTATAAAATGGCTTTATGAATAGCATATTTAACCATGAAAATATGTCTCTGTATATTTGTAAATTAGCCTTCATTTATTAAATTTCTATTTTTTCTGTCTTATACTCTACGATAATATTACCCTACACATGACATTAATCTGCCTAGTACCACATTATTTAATATATTCTGATTAACCTTTTTTCAGTCTCTTACATATTCTCCAGTTGAACAACCTTCTTAGTACTTTATGTATTTTTTGTAGTGTTTGTAGTTGTGTATTTCTTGTACCTATTGTATTTTGTACTTTTGCAGTTTGCATTTTTTGCATTATTGTCTTTTGTATTTACTTGTATTTTGTAATTTTCATATTTGTTGGCATTTTTTATATGCAGAGCTTTTCTTCCCGGGCCTCCACTGAAAATGGGCTCCTAGCCTAGTTTGACACCTCCAGTAAACAAATGTGAAATAAAATAAAATAAAATAAATAAACAGATAAATTATTGAGCTTCCCACATCAACAAGAACTCGGAATACATTTTGAATGGAAACATACCATATAATCAAACGTTAATAATCTCGAATATGTTTAACACCAGCAGAAGTGATTGAAGCTCATTTGATCACTTCTGCAGGTGTTACATCCGTGCAAGATTGTGTGCAGTGGGGATCGGGGGAACTGCCCTTTTCCCACTGTAGAGCGATTTTGGAGTTGGGAGGAGCATAGGGTTTCCCCCATGCAAAAAACATAAGTGTTTTGTTTTTTCACTGTTTTGGCTTCAATCTTTTTGGATTGAGCATCAGCCATTTGAGATTTGTGTTCTTCGATGTTTAGAAATGCATCCTTTTGAATATATAATCATATAAGTAATAACAAAAACACATTATATAACAATGAAACTATATCAGTTGCAATATTTGTCTATCATTTACACATTTATTGTAATAAATCTACTTTTTCAGAAGATATATACATATTTACATACATAACATACGACATTTAATATTTTATTTAATATCAATTTATTTTTCTATCTTTACATTTCCCATCTCCTAGCTAGTATCCAGATTACATTATACACTCCTAGCTTTATGCATATTCCAATAGAATTGTATCATTAATCTCCAACTTTTGTTTTTTTCATCACTGTCATTTATAATGTTATAATTTTGCACAGTATATATTCAATATAGTATATTCAGTTTCTAACAGTGTTTAACCTTTCTTATGAGTATTCCATATATGGGCTTCCCATTTTGGACATGTATAATATTGTCCATTTCCTTGCGTTTTGCATTTTGGGCACAAATACTAACATTACTCTAATAGTCACCTCTTCCCTTTCACGTTCTAGTGCAGTCTTTTCTTTTTATAGCCCAAACACTTCCCATGTCCATGTTATAAACTTACTTACAGTTTCCTCCCTCCCAACATTTTATCACTTGCTTCCATCTCTGTTTTGCCCTTCTATGCTCCCAAAACATATGGGGCATCCCAGCATCCTTAACAGCACATCTCATCACTTTACTCCCATATCTCCTCTTTGATGTAATATTTTATTTGGTGTATTATGCCATATATGATCTTTGATCCTATATGTTTCCTAAGGAAGTGAGCAGTTTCACATATCTGGTTCAATTCAAAATGCAGCACTCCCTCATCAATGGTTTCTTTTACCTTCCATGCCATCTCCAACCTAGCCCTTCTTTTTTCACTTGTGTGTTGTCTGATGTCTTGTATATTAAATTTCATCTCCCTTTTACCATGCTGCCCCATGTATTCCACCCAACCTCCTAGCATGGTCCCCCTTGTATTCCACTCAACCTCCTACCATGCTGCCTCATGTATTCCAACCAACCTCCTAGCATGCTGCCCCTTGCATTCCACCCAACCTCCTAGCATGGTGACCCATGTATTCCACCCAGCCTCCTACCATGCTGCCCCTTGTATTCCACCCAATCTCCTATCATCCTGCCCCATGTATTCCACCCACTTTCCTACCATGCTTCCCCATGTATTCCACCCAACCTGCTACCATGCTGCCCCATGTATTCCACCCAACCTCCTATCATGCTGCCCCATGTATTCCAGTCAACTTTCTACCATGCTCCTCCAAGTACTCCACCCAACCTTCTACTATGCTGCCCCATATATACCACCCAATCTCCTACAATGCTGGTCCATGTATTCCCCCCAACCTCCTACCATGTTGCCTAATGTATTCCATCCAACTTCCTACAATGCTGCCTATGTATTCATCCTATCCTCCTACCATTCTGTCCCATGTATTCCACACAACCTCTTACCATGCTGCCCCATGTGTTCCACCCAACCTCTTACCATGCTGCCCCATGTATTCCACCAAAACACCTACCATCCTGCTCCATGTATTCCACCCAACCTCCTCCTATACTGCCCCATGTATTCCACCCAGTCTCCCGCCATGCTGCCCCCTGTATTCCACACAACCTACTACCATCCTGCCCCATGTATTCCACCCAACCTTATACCACGCTGCCCCATGTATTCCACCTAGACTTCTACCTTGCTGTCCTGTGTATTCCATCCACCCTCCTGCCATGCTGCTTCATGTATTTCACCCAAACCCCTACCATGCTGCCCCATGTATTCCAGCCAACCTCATACCATGCTGCCCCATGTATTCTACCCGACCTCATACCATGCTGTCCCATGTGTTCCACCCAATCTCCTACCATGCAGCCCCATGTATTATACTCAGCCTTCTACCATGCTGCCCCATGTATTCCACCCAACCTCCTACCATCCTGCCTCATGTATTGCACACAACCTCCTACCATGCTTGCCCCATATATTCCCCCCAACCTCCAGCCACACTGCCTTATGTATTCCAACCAACCTCCTACCATACTGCCCCATGCATTCCACCCAACTTCCTACCATGCAGCCCCATGTATTCCACCCAACCTCCTACTATGCTGCCCCACGTATTTCACCCAACCTCCTACCATCCTGCCTCATGTATTGCACACAACCTCCTACCATGCTTGCCCCATATATTCCCCCCAACCTCCAGCCACACTGCCTTATGTATTCCAACCAACCTCCTACCATACTGCCCCATGTATTCCACCCAACTTCCTACCATGCGGCCCCATGTATTCCACCCAACCTCCTACTATGCTGCCCCATGTATTCCACCCAACCTCCTACCATGTGGCCCCATGTATTCCACCCAACCTCCTACCATACTGCCTCATGTATTCCACCCAACCTCCTACCATGCAGTCCCATGTATTCCACCCAGCCTCCTTCAATGCTGCCCCATGTATTCTACTCAACCTCCTATAATTCTGACCCATGTATTTCACCCAGCCTCCTACCATGGTGTCCCATGTATTCTGCCAAACCTTCTACCATCCTGCCCAATGTATTCTACCCAACCTCCTACTATGCTACCCCATGTATTCCACCCAACCTCTTCCCATGCTGCCCCATGTATTCCACTCAACCTCCTACAATGCTGCCCCATGTATTCCACCCAGCCTCCTTCCATGTTGCCCCATGTATTCTACTCAACCTCCTACCATTCTGCCCCATGTATTCCACCCAACCTCCTTCCAAGGTGTCTCATGTAATCCACCAAACCTTCTGCCATCCTGCCCAATGTATTCTACCCAACTTCCTACCATGCTGCCCCATGCTTTCCACCCAACCTCCTACCATGCTGCCACATGTATTCCAAGCAACCTTCTACCATCCTGCTCCATATATTCCACCCAACCTCCTACCATGCTGCCCTGTGCATTCCACCCAACCTACTACTATGCTGCCCCATGTATTCCACCTAACCTCCTACCATCCTGCCCCATGTGTTACACCCAACCTCCTGTCAGGCTGCCCCATGTATTGCACCCAACCTTCTGCCATGCTGACCCATGTATTCCACCCAACTTCCTTCCATGCTGCCCATGTATTCCACCCAACCTCCTTCCCTATTACCCCATGTATTCCACATAACCTCCTACCATGCTGCCCCAGGTATTCCAGCCACCCTTCTACCATGCAGCCCCATGTATTCCAACCATCCTCTTATCATGCTGCACCATGTATTCCTCCCAACCTCCTGCCATGCTGCCCCACGTATTCCAACCAGCCTCCTACCATGCTGCCCCATATATTCCACACAACCTCCTACCATGCTGCCCCATATATTCCACACAACCTCCTACCATGCTGCCCCATATATTCCACACAACCTCCTACCATGCTGCCCCATGTATTCCACCCAACCTCCTACCATGCTGCCCCATATATTCCACACAACCTCCTACCATGCTGGCCAATGGATTCCACACAACCTCCTACCATACTGCCCCATTTATTCCAGCTAACCTTCTACCATGCTCACCCATGTATTCTCCCAACGTCCTGCTATACTGCCCCATGTATTCCACCCAACCTCCCGCCATGCTGCCCCCATGTATTCCACCCAACCTCCTGCCATGCTGCCCCATGTATTCCACGCGACTTCATACCATCCTGCCCCATATATTCCACACGACTTCATACCATCCTGCCCCATGTATACCACCCAACCTCCTGCCATGCTGCCTTATGTGTTCCACCCAGCCTCCTTCCATGCTGCCCCATTTATTTTACTCAACCTCTCCCTACTATTTCTTTCATGCTTGATGCTGGCACAGCCTTTATTAACTTTCATTAGAGTATTAAATGTTCCAGGATGCTCATCTCTAACCTAATAGTTATTTTGCAGTTTATAGTACATTACACTTTTTAGCTTTTGTCTAGGGCCATTTCTATTTAAAATACCCACCTCTGCTAAATGTCTCCAACTACTTAATGTTAATTACATTCATCTTACCCAGCATAGTATTCATTCTTGTACCGCCCTTCCATAACAATGTCTTTATCTTTCTATGTAAATTCTCTAAATTTGTTATAACTGTTCCTTCATGTGTGTACCCTACCTCCAATTCAAGGTATGTTTGGTATTTTGTCTCCTTTATGTCTTTGATTGCACCTCCCCCCTTACCTTCGCCTAGACTGATCAGTACTATTTTATTTCAGTTTAGTTCCAATCCGGACGTTTTATAGAATCTTTCAAAAATATTCAATACCAGGTGCAGTACCGTTTTTGAATTATCACTCGTGACATGGAAAAACTTGCATTTATATAAAAGTTATCAAACCATATTAACAAGTTATTGCATCTAGGTCCAAGGAAGTCATTGTTCACTGCAGTCAGCATTCATCAGACCTGGGACAGAGTACAATGCCGCTTTTGGTATGCACCTAGCCAGGAACATCCAACAACTGGAACATCTACAGAGGTTCCTCACTAAAAGAATACAGAATGTAAGTAACATTAGTGGTTCAGTGGTAGAATTCTCATCTGCCACATGGGAGGCCTGGGTTCGATTCCCGGCCAATGCAGCAAGGCATTTTTATCAGGGGTCCAGAGAAGTAAATATAGTGGGAAAAAATATCCAGGGAATTGTTATGGCTAGACTTGTATAGGACCTAGGGCCGATAGTCTAGTACCAACCTATGTCCTGTGCAAATGGCCTCAAAGCCCTATCCCTGTATTCTGCTACCTACATGCTGTTGAAGGGAGATCTATGCCTGGCATAAAAGGCATTGTCAGACCCCACCCTGATGGGCCTCCTGCATATCTACAAAATGAACAACACCTGAATTACCCATTCTAAAGGCATAAAACAAACCTATGATATAAACAGAACGTGCTGGAGAGACATGTATGTATCCCAGAGACTATCCTGTCTCTGGAACAGCTCCCAGTCCATGTGAAGCATAGCTCCTCCCGAACCAAATTCAAGTGTAACTTGGACAGTTGGATAAGGAGCAGGAAATTCACCCCTGGTTTGTCTCCTGTGTTTCTAATGGACACAGGCGCCCTGTAAATATTTCATCTCCTAGACCCCTGCTTGTAAATGTTTAATTTCCCAAGCCACTGCATACACTTATTAAGGGTACCACAACTTGTCAGAGATTTGGGATGCATTTTTAGGTTTAAAAGGCCCTTGTGATTGTTAGGTTAGTAAACACCTATGAACCTATTAACTTAAGATCACATTTACAAACATTATACAGCACGTATACTACTCTATACAATATAATCAATCCAAAATTGCATAAATTATTCAATTCCTGCATTCTCTTAAACCTTATCCCTCCTCCAAAACATTTTCCTGCATCTATTATTCCCACAATTTCCATTTTGTATGTAATTAACTCCTACTCTTTTCTTAGGATCTTATTTCCTGTTCTTTTATCTCTTACAAAAATACTTCCAAATATGGTTGGTTTAGACTTTGATTTCAACTTTCTAGTAAACTGCTTTTTGGCAGACACCAGAATCAAACTTAAACAAGGCCTTACTGTGCCTAGGCAACTCAGATACTGCATCCCAGCTCAAAAAAATTATTTCCTTAGTTACACTAATTTGCTTGCCCAGTATTCCTGACAGAGTACTCTGTAGGGAATTTTTAAAGTCTGCAAACTCATTACATTCTGAGAATATATGCTCCAGGTGCCACTTTCTTCCCCCTTATACCTCCAACATTTGCCATCTACCTGACGAAAAATACTTTGGAGTCTGCTTGGGGTGTATGCAAACACTTACAGGCAAAAATTCTAAATCTATTAGATTTTGTTGCATATTTAGGTTCATAGGTTCATAGGTAGGTACTAGGCTATCTGCCCGAGGGCATTTATAAGCCTAGCCAGAGTGTGTTGGCTTTCGCTGCCCCATTGATTAATTAACTGATCTTCTGTCAAGCAGAGCCAATGAAGTGATCCCAGGAGTGTACTTTCTGTTACCCATCCACTCATCAAGGTTTCTCTTGAAGAGTCTTAGTGAGGGGCTCTGCCTAATGTAGTTTGGAATTTTGTTCCAAAGCATGGGGAGTCTCTGTTACAGGAATCTATCCCTCCAGCATGTTCTATTTATTGTTGTGGCGAGGTTTAGCTCACTAGAGCATGTCGCTCGCAGTGACTTGGATTTCATTAGGTGAAGCATGTCCATCAATTCTGAGTTGGACATGGCTTTGTAAGTCAGGCAGAGATCACCTCTGAGTAACCGATATGCCACTGAGTACAGCCAGAGTTTTTTTTCCGTCGGGCTGCATAGGCCATATGTTTGAGGCCAGTAATCCTCTTGGTGAGGTACTTTTGTGGCCTTTCCAGCTGGTGGAAGTGTCTTGTGAGGTACATCCCAAATGGGGCATTGTACTCTATGATGGGTCTAATAAGTGATGAGTAGAGGGGCATTATAACCTCTTTATTTCTAGAAGTGAACACTTTAGTAATTAGATGGGCCACATAGAAGGATTTCCAAACTACTTTGGCAATATGATTGTCAAAGGAGATCAACCTGGGTCCAAAGATCTCATATTACCTCTTCTGTATTAAGGGTGCTGCCACCTATGTGGTGATTTGTGGGTGTTTTATTTTTCCCATATGGGATGACTATGCATTTTTTTGGCATTTAGCTTGAGGCCATGACTTTGACACCAGGTGTCCATCTCGAGTAAGGCTCTTTTGGAGGATGTCCTTGTCTGCCAGAGAGTCAATTATGGCTCCCAGTTTGCAGTCATCAGCGTACTTGGTTAGCCATAGTCCTCCTGTTTTTGCCTGTACTTCTGAGAAGTATATGCCGAATAGTAGGGGTCCCAGGACTGAGCCTTGCGGGACACCACTTGTGACTGGTTTAGAGTTGGACCTGGAGCCCGCTATTCTTGCTGTGTGAGTTCTGTCTGTAAGCCAGTTGGCAACCCATCTTGTGATGTAGGGGTTTATGTTCAGGCTGGTGAGTTTTTCTGTAATACCCGAGTGGGGAATGGTGCAGAAAGCCTTGGCGAGGTCAAGGTAGGCTGTGTGAACCACCTTTCCTTTGTCTGTGGCCTTGGTGACTGTTTCAAAGAAGTCAATCAGGTTTAGTAGGCATGATCTGCCCTTAACGAAGCCGAACTGGGTCAGGTCAAGTGTTTGGAGGTTCCCAATGTATTTGTTAATGAGTTCCATGATGATGCGCTCCATAGCCTTGCAGACCAGGCTAGTCAGGCTTATTTTATTTTATTTTTATTTTATTTTACATTTGTTGACCGGGATAGTCCGACTGGATGCATGTCCATTTTCAGCGGAGGCCCGGGGAGAAAAGTTCCAAGGGTAAGCAGATACAGCATTACATAATACCAGCATTACATATTACAAACAGACTATTTACAGAGATTACATAAGTAAGCAAGTTAAACAAGTTCCACAGGTTACAGTTAGTCCTGAGCACATCAGGATTAAATTAAATTACACAGTAGACTGATTAACAGATTTTTACACATTCGAGTTAGCCAGGCTTGATACATTGACATAGCCAGGTGGGGTGATAGTTACCAGGGTCAGTTGTGGCCCCTCCTTTGTGGAGAGGAATAACCATTGCTGTGCACCATTCTATGGGCACATAGCCTGTGGAGAGGCTTAGGTTGAACAGCGTGTTTAGGTGGGGGGTTAGTTCATACTGTAGTTCGTGCAAGACGCAGCCTGGGACACCATCTGGTCCCACTGAAGCTGTGTTTTTGGCTTTTGAATGGGCTGTTTTCATTTGTGTGTCTGTGATTTTTGGGACACTACACTTTTCCCGTATTGTTGTGGGCCCTTTTGGGGGTGGGGGGTGAAGTTTGCACTGAATCTATCTGCCAGGATGTTGGCAATATCAGTAGGTTCAGTATATTTTGTGCTATTTTGCACTTGTTCAGTGCATATCTGCGAGTTGCCACTTACATTCTTAACATAACTAAAGAATGCTTTGTGGTTATCTTTTGAATCCTTGGCTATTTTTCTTTCGAAGTTAGCCTTGGATGATTTCATGAGTGACCTTAGTTTCTTATTGATACTAATCAGGGATGTCTTTCCTTCTTGGGATTTGCTTTTTTTCTGAACTAGTTTCCTCCTTCTATTGTATAGCCTTTTTATGGCAGGGGTCCACCAAACTGGTTTCCTTCTCTTAGAGGAGTGATTTTTGGTTTTGCTAGGGATGGCACGATCTGTGCATCCTTGTAGGTGCTCATAGAGTGCATTTGTAAAGGTTTTTGCATCTTGGGCAGCATTATCCTTTAGCGTGGGGGCTGTGAAACTTACCACCTCTGTTTTTTAAGTAAGGTGAAGTTTGCTTTAGAAAAGTTTTTTACTGTGGTTTCCTTATTTGGGGGTGGTGGTGGAGTGTGGACATCCAGAGTGATTAGTTTATGGTCTGATCTAACCGGTGATGGGTTGACCTCCAGTGTGGAACACTTGTCGCCCATGTTGGTGATGACCAGGTCCAATTTGTTTTCACCTCTGGTAGGGGAGTTTACCAGCTGATCCAGGGCATTTGAGTTGAATTCCAGGAAGAGCTGGGGCTGGGAGTTTGTACTCGAGTAGTTTTCCCAGTGAATGGTAGGGTAATTGAAATTGCCCAATATCACGGTGTTCGGTAGGACCTTCATGTTTTCCAGTGTCTCCAGAAAGGTGGAGTGGTGGTCCTGGGTCATGAAGGGTGATCTGTAGCAGGCCACAATTTGCATTGCAGATTTGCCCGATGTTAGTTGCACATGGATGATCTCAGAGGTATCATGCTGCGCCACTAATCTGGAGGTGTAGGTATCCTTGATGAATATGGATACACCCCCTACTTTTGTGTTTCGGTCCGTGTTCTATGGCCGAAACGTGTGGTATGAGTTGTAGTCTGATAGTGCTGGGGTGATCTCTGGAGTTACTGCACAGATGTCAACGTACTCCATACTGAGGAGTGCTTCGAGTGCGTACATTTTGAGATTTAAATTCCTGGCATTGAGTAGCATAATCCTCAGTTTTTTGTTAATTGTGCTGTTTACAGAGGTGGGTTTGACTTTTGAGCCTTGCCTAAAAAAGGCACTATGGGGGCAGCAAGAGCCTTGGCCAGTATTCGAAAGCCTAGGGGTGACAGGTGTAATCCATCACTTGTGAAGCAATGTGGCTTGTTGAGCATGTTGTCCCAGGCTGACAGACACTGGATCCCATTTGAATGACACCAGAAGCTTAGCCAATTGTTGAAATTGATATTTTTTTCTTTATACTGCAGTATCATTCTTGGTGAGGGCAGGATGCAACTCAGGGTCAGGGTCATACCAGCCTGGGCTACATAATCAGAGAGGTCTTCCATGTCTCTTTTCATGTAGTCTAGGGAGGTACGGCTCAGGTCATTCACACCAACATGAACAATGACAGAGTTATATTTGTACTTGTTCTGGAGTGACCTGAGTGCTTGTGTTATGTGGCAGATTCTGGCTCCCGACAGGCAGCTAACAGTAACCTTCTGCTTGTCCAGCCTAGTGAGTGGGAAGTCAGTGTGCCTGACTATAAAGTCACCTATTACTAGTGTGTTAGGTATGTTATTTCACCTGTGGCTGTGATTGTGCGGCACATTGATTTTGTGTTTTATGTGTTGTCTGGTTTGTGACGGGGGGGTGCAGGTTGTTTGGGTGTCTGCTTTGGAGGTCTCTGATGCTTTTGGAGGTTTTTATTTAGCGCCTCCGAGTATGATTTTGTGTATTTATGTATATTTTTTGCCAGTGCTGTTTTAGTAGGTCTTTGTGCGGATGGAGGTGTGGTGCAAGTGTTAACCTTCTCCTCTTGACTGTCTGTTCCAGTCTTGGGTGGAGACAGCTTAGCTTCCAGTTTGGCTGTATAATTGCATCTCTCGCATATGTTAGTGTTTTGTGGTAGGAGGAGAGGGTTGTCTGTGTACATGAGGCAGTTGTAACATTGCCTCAGGATACCCAGATTCACCAGCTGGACCTGAAATTAGCCTTTGGTCATGCCTGAATAGTAGGGTGAGCTGCTAAGTCGCTTGGTTGGTGAGGGGTGAATAAAGAGCCTTGCCCTGCTGGGCATTCAGTGTCAGGGTATATTAGTGCTTGCTATTAGGTCTGACCAAGTGCTGGGCTGTAGGATGCTTTTTGAGTGCTTATGTTGAGATTTAGACTAGTTTCAAGGGAAAAACTGAAGAGGAGACTTAGTGGAGCCGGGAATAATTTAACCGTAGCTAACCGGCACTGCACAAAACAGTGCAAATGCTGTTTTTTATAGTAGGGAAATTAAATAAATAGAAATTAGCCCAAAATGGCCAATAAACTACTAACTTCTGGGCTGGAACCACTCCTCCAGGGACAGATAACTTGCTCAAAGCTCCCCTCTCTCACAGGTGAACAGAGAAACTTCCTTCTATTCAGATAAGGTATGGGCAACTCAGAAACTAGTATCACAGCCCTGAATTCAGCACTAGCCTGAAAACTGGACTATAATAGCTTAGAAAGGCAGGAAACAATGATTTTTTTTTGTTTTTTTTTTGAAAAGATAAGGCAACAACAGTAAAAAATACACTTAAAACAGCTTTAAACGTCTACAAACGATCAGAAAAGGTTATCGCACTTTAGTGTGCAGCCTACAACAGGTAAACAAATTATTTAAACAAAAAACAACTTTTTTAAAAGTGCAGGCAGTCAAATAAGTTCAATATGTGAAAAAAACAAGCTTTTAAATCACAATAAATGCTGGAAAAATCTGCGTCTGGGCGGAAAACAGTTAAGTACAGTAAGAAAGTACAGAAAACTGATACTTATTCACTCCACAAAGTTTCTCTTCTAAGCTAGAAGGCTTGTATCAGTTTAAGGCTTTCTAGTGCTACCCAGTAGGTTACTTACAGGAAAGATGGAAAACAAGCGCAGATGTGGTCTTTTAAACCAGAAAGTTGAAAGAGATGGACAAAGTGTCCAAATGGTCAATAAACTACAATTTCTGGGCCAAGAACCTCTCCTCTCATGGTAGACAGGCTACCTAGTGCTTACCACTCCCACTGATAAGCTAGAAGGCTTTCCTCCAACACAGAAAGGCTTGCGGGGCTCAGAAGCTTACCAATAGTCCTGGATACAGCAACTCTGTATCTGGACCAGGCTAGTTACAGAAAAGGTAGGAAACAAGCACAAGTGCAACTTCTAAACCAGAACGTTGAAAGAGATGGAAAAAAAATGCCCAAAAGGCCAATAGCTACAATTTCTGAGACAGGAACCACTCTTCTTGTGGTAGATAGGCTACCTAATGCTTACCACTCCCACTGATAAGCTAGAAGGCTTCCCTCCAACACAGAAAGGCTTGGAGGGCTCAGTCCTGGATACAGCAAATCTGTACCTGGACTAGACTAGTTATAGGAAAGGTGGGGAACAAGCACAAATGCAGGCTTTTAAGCCAGCAAGTTGAAAGAGATGGAAAACTGCCCAAACGGCCAAATGAACTACAATTTCTGGGCCAACCCTCACTCTTCCCATGGAGGATAGGCTACCTAGTGCTTACCACTCCGACTGATAAGCTAGAAGGCTTCCCTCCAACACAGAAAGGCTTGGGGGACTCAGAAGCTTACTAACAATCCTGGATACAGCAACTCTGTAACCAGACTAGGCTAGTTATAGGAAAAGCGGGAAACAGGCACAAGTGCGCCTTTCAAACCAGAAAGTTGAAAGAGAGTGAAAAAAAAACTGCTTAAACAGCCAATAGCTACAAAATCTGAGCCAGGGACCACTCCTCTTGTGGTAGATAGGCAGCAATATTTTACTTGAAGGCCTCACCTTGCGTTTCACGCAGAAGTGGGCATGTTGTGAATGATTGATGACCAGGTCTGCATATGAAATGAGCCATGATTGACATGGTATTCTAATCAGCTGTTGCTAAAAGTGTCTGTGAATCCCACAGGAAACAATCTCATTACTGGCTTCTGAAGATTGACGACAATAAATTAAAACAAGCCTGTAAAAGTATTACTCCTTAAACAGAAGAAACTGATGTAACTGTACATTATACACTACCGATCTTGGGTCACTGCTCTACAGTACGTCTGTTTACTGCTTGTCAGATCATAAAACAGTATACCCGCTTCATCTGCAAGTGATATGTACCGATCTAAGTGGTGGGGAGGTAATCCCATTGATCAGAAGTAAAAACAATTTCTGGAGGATGTCCATCTCAATGTCAAAAAAAATTACATAACTCAGGATCATAGCAGCGTTATTACAAACATCAATAAATACAGTACGTTGCCATGGCAGAAACAAGTTTAAACCCAATGAAATGCATCAGTTACATACTAACATTTATAGTTTAAGCAAGTGAGACCATGAAAACACAGCATGCACCAAAAATGTGAATGAAACTGTTTATAAACATGTCTAAAGCACGCTCTGCACAATGAAAGACATGCTAACTTTTATTTCGAAATGTGTGGTAAAACTATTATACTTGTGCTTAATATTATACTTTGCAGAGGGTACTCACATCGGTCAACTGTTTACATGACTAAAACAGCCATGTTAGTAAATTAAATAAAATAAGTTTTAAGTATTATAATAACACATGTAATTTACGGAAGATGAACTGCTTAAAAGATGCTCATGAAATACCATACATACATCCCACGCAACACAAATTATTAAAGACTATCTTACAGTGCTGACTTTATGGATATTAACACTAGATTCTACATACTAGAAACATATGCTAGTGTCGCTATTGAGGGAATGCATATTCATTAGTGCCCGATTACGAAATAGCACAGGGGCGGGTTTTGGGCAGGGCTTGCTACTGCGCATCTGGTGAGGCCCTCAAGTAAAATATCGCCAGATAGGCTACCTGATGCTTATCACTCCCACTGATAAACTAGAAGGCTTCCCTCCAACATGGAAAGGCTTGGGGGACTCAGAAACTTACAAAGAGTCCTGGATATAGCAAATCTGTACCTGGACTAGACTAGTAACAGGTAAGGCAAGAAACAAGCCCAAACACAGGCTTTTAAATCATAAGGTTGAATGAGATGGAAAAGCTTTCCAGACGGCCAATAAACTATAATTGTTGGGCAAGAAACCACTCCTCCTGTGGTAGGTAGGTTACCTAGTGCTTACCACTCCCACTGATAAGCTAGATAGAACACAGAAGGGTTTGGGGGGCACAGAAGCATGCCCTCCATTTGCCTTTTTGTGAATTGCTTGTCTAATCTTTTCTGACTTCATCTGATTGAGTCCTAGAGTTATTGTGAATAATTATCAGTTTTTTAATAGCAGCTTCTGTTCTAGATTTAACTAAAAACTCAACCAATGAAGATCTTTTATTTAGGATTCTACTATCCCTTTCTCTTTGCCTATACTCTGATATCAATCGCTGATGGGGAAGACAATCTTTAGGCTGCACTCCACATGTTCTTTCCCTCTCTAATTATTTGTTCCTAATACCTTGCTGCCTTTGCCAGCATCCTCCAGTAAATTCTAGCCCCCTCTTACCTAATCTCTGTACCTCTAATTGTAGTCATTCCTATCGTCAGAATCTCCTTTCTCCATTGCCAAGTTGCCTTAGTTCTAAGTATACTTTCTTCTACTTTATAAATGTAATATTCTGTATAACTGCTGTTATTTTCCTTAAGGATCTGCATTCAAAAATTCAACTCTTTCCTTATTTCTTGAATTATTCCCTGGTTCATCATCGTCCCTCTCCACTTTGAATTGTAGCTTTCTGCTGGTTTTATGTATAAGAGCCTTAACTGTGCTCTTCTAAAATATCCCTTCAAATCAGGCAATCCCAAACCTCTTTGTTTCATTAGAAGGATCAGACCATCCCAAACCTCCTTGTTCCATTGGAAGGATCAGACCATCCCAAACCTCCTTGTTCCATCGGAAGGATCAGACCATCCCAAACCTCCTTGTTCCATCGGAAGGATCAGACCATCCCAAACCTCCTTGTTCCATTGGAAGGATCAGAACATACCACTTGACCCTTGCCCTCCTCCCCACAGACAAAATCCCCCAACTCTTTATTAATTACTATCCACAAAACACCTCTAGTTGATAAAAATATGCCTGACCTGTGCATAAAACTAAAGGGACTAAAAACATTTTTTCTGCTTGTATCTTGCTACCCATAACCCCAGTTAGTACCTTATCTATATTTTCTGCCATCAGGATGCAGTCGTCAGTTTACAGAGCTGTAGTGTAACTTTACGCTCTATCAATTATCTTTGTTCTAAAACCTCATGATCTCATATTGCCAACTCTTCTATAACTAACAGAAAGAGCCCTTAGGACAATGGACATATTCTCCACTGTGACTACAAGTTTTATACCCAGACATCCACTGAATACACCTAACCAAGTTAGACAACACCTTAATAAAACAAATTAAATAGGATGCAGTAATATAATTTGCGTCTTTCAGCTTTTCCCGGTTAGGGGTCGCCACAGCGGAACTCCGGTCCGCTAATGATTGGAAGTGGATTTTTACGTACCGGGTTACCAGCCCTGATGCACAACCTTCAACGAAGGCACGCCCCCATTCATGTATGCCTCCACACAGAAGACACTGCAGCTGAGAATCGAACGGGACACCGTCTTGCTATGAGGCGACAATGCTACCGCAGCACCACCACCGCAATGTTAGTCAAGAAAACTTTGACATATTTCTGGGATATATCAGCATATGTATCCATGAATGGTTCCAGTTAATGTAACATCAGTATATTTATACAATGTCGTGTTATTTTAGAGAATATTACAAGTGTTTAATGTTCTATGTTTCAGATTACAAAATTTCCAATCATTGCCTGTGAATTGTAGAAATGCAAACCCACCCATATAATTGAAAAGGTCGCCTCATACCAACAGACAGTATACATATGAAGCTGCAGTAAAAGAGGTACAGACACATACACACACACACACACACACACACACACACACACACACACACACATGCGCGTGCGTGTGCACACACACACACACACACACACACACACACACACACACACACACACATGCGTGCGTGTGCACACACACACACACACACACACACACACACACACACACACACACACACACACACACACACACACACACACACACACACACACACGCGCGCGCACATAAAATCCATCTGGACAGATACTCACAAGCCAAGGCAAAACGTCTCGTATACACACCATTAAATAACCATTCTAACTCTGAGGGAACTGTTATTACTGAGGAAGGGGATGATGACTTTTGGAAGAAAAAGTGATGATGACAGTCCTGACACACACACACACATGTGAGTGTGCTTGCTTGTGTGTGTGTGTGTGTGTGTGTGTGTGTGTGTGTGTGTGTGTGTGTGTGTGTGTGTGTGCAGGTGTGCACTTGCATGTATATATACATGTACATATGTGTGTGCATGTGTGAATTTGTGCTGTAAGCAGGGTCATTTGCAGCAGATTGGCACTTTCTTTGCACTGTATAAGCAGAGACTTTACTATTTTTAGTGTACATTTCCAGGATATGTATTGCTAAACTTCACAATTCTGTATATATCCAATTAATGTAAGAGTAAATATCAAAGTTGTGTTTCTATATTATAGCATTCAAGGGGAATGTCTTGTTTTCTTCTGCTGGTCCTTCTACCAAAGCATTATCATATATCCCTACACTTGGTTCTTTGTTTTTCACATTGTTTGCTTATCTTCATATAATATCAGATGGTTATGTCCAGGCCCTTGGCTGCTATGTTGTTGTTTCCATTTCTTCTCCAAAGGTGCAATGTTTTCCTTAAAGCTGTTTCTTAGACACTTTAGTGTTTTTACAGTTAATTTTTATTCTGTTTCATACCATTTCTGTTAAATCATGGTGTAAGACTTTTTTTCATCCTTTCTATCCCATCTTGTTTTTCATACCTGTTGCAGATTTCTGTGTCATTAGCAAAAATGTAAACTTTTACATGTCAACTTGGAATCTGCAAAAACAGATGATGTTGTTCATGTTATGTCCTATAACACAGACCTCTTGAAGGTCTGCCATCAAGGACATGAGAAAACTTGCTTAATGAGTCAAAACAGTAAACACTGTCAGAACCACATCTCACTTCCTCACTTCTTTCTTTGTCCTGCCACCTGTATGCAGTCTCAAAACATGTTGTCACAAACTAAGCAATTTACAGATTTCTCCCTCAAGACTTGAATGTCTTATTGGACTTATCCATTGTGGAGATTTGTTTCACCAGTGTTTGCCAACTTAAATCATTTCATGAATTCAGTCCAGGGAATTTTGTAGCTTTGTTAGATCTGATGGACAGTAGCTATAGACCTTTTGAGCTTTCTTACTTCAGTTAACTGCTGAACAGCACATTCATTGCAGCCATTTCAGTTCAGCCTTCCCATCACTAGTGCTGTCAGAAAACCTATGTAATCAATCAAACCCTTATGTTTCACATCTGTACAAAAAGAATGAACCCTCTGCACTAAAAATATAAAGGGAGTAAACATCACAGAGTGAGATATAGGTGTTGTGTATACACAAGGAGATGATAGATATAGATGTTGTGTAAACACAAGGAGGTGATAAGTACTAAGCTAGCTAGACTTTTGCACAATTTCCCTTTCAAAGGTGAGAATCAAACAGCGTACCTTTTCACTGTGAGGTAAGCACCTTAACCATTATATCAACCTACTTTTCACTCGAGTCTAACTACAGAAGATGTAAAGCATTGCACCTTGGCTCATGGAAGGCTTGTAATGAAGCCAGCCACATGACTACTGCAGCCAGTACAGGGGGTTAGTTAATGTTCATGGGAAAGCCTTCCTTTGACTGATTTTGTAAGCCAACCAAATCAAGAAATGTGACCTTGTTTGCTTTGTCTACTCTCCTTTGTACATTTTATGCAGTTCCACATCATAAGACACTTCCTTCAGCTTACAGAGTTTGTTCTTTAGCTGTGTAAACTGAATTCTACAGTTATGATCTTGTACTGCTGTTATAACTATGTGCGATGCCCCAGAGAGAACCCTAGTAATAATAATTTCCTCTAATCACAGCATACCAGGTTTTGCTGACTCTGTGACAACCTCATCTACTGTTTTCCTTTTTCATTCTGGCCCCCTGCTATAAATACCACAGGGCAGTAAGTAAGGCTGTAATTTGTTTCATTGCAGTTTTCACAACAGCAGTGGAAGGAAACCCGTGAGTGATAACGTAATTTAACGTGTGTACTGCCAAAACATTTTGACACATGCTGTATGCATGTTATGCTTTACTGAACTCTGCTCCTGGACATCTAATGTGTACAGCCTATAACCCAAAAAACATAATACTTATTTTCTAAAATATTTCTTAATTAATTAATTATGTATCGGGGTAATCTCATGTGAAGTGCACATGTATAATCAATAACATTTAGAAAAATTCATTCACAAAAATACAGATATAAAGACAAAAAAAAGTGTTTTAAATAAAATGTGTTCATTCCCCAGGACACTTTCTACACAAGCACACACCTGTTATAAACGTGTGTGTGTGTGTGTGTGTGTGTATATATATATATATATATATATATATATATATATATATATATATATATATATATATATATATATATATATATATGTATGTTGTTCTGAGAATAAGTTTAATAATGAGTGGCAAAGCTGTGAGCCAGGAAACCCAAACCTCAGAGTACAAGATATTTAATTTATAAACCCAGACCCCCTTATATTATATTTTTCCATTATTTTCCATGTGTAGCTTTTTTGCATATATAATTGTTACTGACTTCACTGGAGTATTGTACTCATATATCTCACCCTCTTTGTGCTAAAATTTTGGATAGATCTAAACATACTGATGGACAATGCAGAGAATCACAGACAGATTTTAAATATTGCATTTTAAACTTAGGAAGTTGCTAGAATAACAAGATTTGCATTGGTATGCATTTTCTAAATTATGTGAAATTTGAAACTCAAATGTCTGCCATTATTTAGTTACTTCAATCCGCAATGATTTGCCAGAAAACCACATTTGTTTGAGGGACAAACAAAAATTTGAGCATTCTGTAAAACTCTGGACAGTTGTGAAGTTGCACTTGTGTTTTTTCCCCATAGGCAGACTTCCTAATGATTATTTTTAGTAGAAGATGCGTATCAATTCCAAGCAACAATAGGTTATTATTATTTGTATTCGCTTCTTTAAAAAATTGGGGGCATGTCTTTAGTAAGACAAAGACATGGAAAGTCATACCTGCTCTTAGTGCAGCCTCTAAAGATAAGTTAAAGTATGATTTTCTTTTTCTAATCTTTATTTTCAGTTGCTGCTGTTTTATTATTTTATAGATAGACCTTTTGTTTTACTTTTGTGACTTTTTGTATGGAATCATTTGGTTTAATGTTTAGGTTAGGTGATCTGTCCAGGTAGATTTGGGGTGGAAAAATGTCATGATTGGAGTTTCCTGAGATTTTTGGCCATGACTGGAAATACCTTTAGTAGGCTGAATTAGTTGGTATCTGGAAGTCCTCTTCATTGTTACCTTTGTCTTTGTTTTTTGAAGGGATTTTAGGGACATTTTTGTTGTTTATTTATCTTTTGTTGACCAGATTAGTCCTACAATGTTAGTGACCAATTTTCAGGGAAGGCTTGAGGTGATGTGTGTACCTAGAGAAATTTGGCTAGGACATTGGGAAACTTCTCCTACTGTTTTTATAGGTGTGTGGAATCTTTTACATCCACTTGAGCTACTCCTCAGCCAGGCAGATGAGGCAACATTTTAATGTATCAACCTAAGGATAACACATTCAGAAGTGGGAGGTGGGAATAGAACCCACATCCTTCTGATATGCTAGCACCAAAGTTATTTGTGCTGTCTGTTGCACCACTGACAGTGTATTGCTGTTTGAGATTTTGTTTTATATTACTATTTTCTTATTTATTAAATAATTTTGATGAGATCTGTTTTGCAGATGTTTTATTTATTAATGTTGTTTTATTTGGAGGTTTAGGGTTTTGTAAGTGTGCCAGCAATTAATGTACATAGAATTTCTATTAGTTTAGTAATTTTATATGTTTAGGTACACAGAGCCATAGCTAGCAGCACCAAATGCAGTTCCTTAATCTGCTGTCCCTCAACTCAAACTGAGGAGCAAAAAAAAAAAGAAAAAGGGCCCTGTGTCTGAAATGTCAGCCAAAAATATAAGAAGAGGCTTGCTACAGTTAAAATGCCGCCAACAAAATGCTTTAGTGCTTCAACCCTGACCACAAATACAGTATTGGCATTCATTTCTGAATACCGCTAAAGCAGTACTGCCCCATCTGCAACTGCTGACCATGCTGCCTAACACTTTACGCCATTTGCATTCTCATTCATAGGTTTGTTTATCCTTTCTTCTTTGTTGTTATTTGCTTTTTTATTTACGTTATTTTATAAATTTATATTATGCATATGTTTTACTAGTTTCTGGAAAAGTTTTTTTCGTCAGAGTTTGTAATATGTAGCAGAAGTTTCTTTGTACAGTTATAATTCCTGTTTTGTGTGACTTTTTTATACCAATTAATATGTGATGCCCATGCCCTGGCCTAGCAATCAAGGAGCCTCAATCCACACCACTAACACCAGAGAAGGAGTCTCATATAGGAGAAAGGATAACAAATACACACAGTAAAGTACAATTTCCATTAAGTGCACACACAGATCACAGTCAGTCTGCGGCTGGTTTCACCCCTGCTTTCCAGGTCCCCAATAAGACTCCCTACTGGCACAGCTATAGGGTCCAGATCTCAGCCTAGCTGGCAAGTTAACCTCCGGTACCCTCTCTGTCCAACCAGTGCTTTGTCCCTGCCCAAGTAGCTGACACACACACACACTTAGAGATAAGAATTTACACAACTTCACAGACACTCCTGGGAAAGGCTGACACAAATTTTCCAGCTGTGCCCCTATGTCCAGACTATACAGTAGTAATTCCTGCCACCACCAGCTAGTAATTATCAGCTACCTAAAGGCCCTTAAAAAGGTGTCCAATTATTACTGTGCAATATTATTATCCAATAGTAGTGTAACTAAGCAATCAAGGCTTATTGGAAGGGCTTAGTACAGGACCACTTATAAGCATGCAATGTACGCTGGAGATTAATTTATCTCTACATAGACCAGCCACAGTTGAAAAGGGTTTAAAAATATTTAATAATAAGTACTAAAAACACAAGACAATACTACTATACCACAGTGCTATTCAAGAGTTCAGAGATCACACAGAAACTTAAAATAATTCAGTAGTACAGTTCTGACATAACAGAAAAACACTTAGTCTATTCTTTTCTAATTTCCTAGCAATTGCTACAAGAAAACACACTTCTAAGATACCTTACTTAAGAGAGCATAAGACAGTGCTGAGTTAGATGTCCAAGATCAAAATGCTTACAGTCTCTCTCTGAGCAATAGTTTTTAAAATCACTAACAAAGATTTCTGCTGGGCCCTCCCAGATTACATCATTCTCAATTAGTTCCCATTACATCATTACTTTGACACAGCCTGGAGTTCCCAGGCCAACAGGCTACATTATTTCACAGTGTAACACCTACTCAGGAAGCTAAAACAAAAAAATACATTTCACATGTACACTCTAGTAATTATTCCTTAAGTTAAAACAATAGAAAAAATGTGCTAGTCCAGACAGCATGACTCTGAGCTCTGGAGATCAAAAGTATCAAAGGATATAATTTTAATTTCAAAGAACATATGTGAAATGCTTGACTTAGTTTTCCTTACAGCAGATAGCAATGTTGCTACAATCTTGAAGTCCAGCATTTTACAGTATTTTCTTTCATTTAAGAAACAAGCCTGTATTTTACATTTATATTTACAAATGCCAGAATTATGTATCAAATTCTATTTGACTAGGCTGACAGTCTTCACCCATCTCTACAGAATCTTCACAGCAGGGTGTTTTTATATGTGTGTTTGTATGTGTGTGTGGGGAGTGAGTGTGTGTATATGTGAGTGTCGGGGTGAGTGTGTGTAACTCTTTTCTTTGTGCTCTAGCTGCTTTCTGAGATTGCTTTCTGTGCAAGATCTTTTGCTGCAGCTTCATGTACTATTCAACCATTTCAGAGTCACTTTGAAATGATTTCTCTTGTTTCATTCACTTTTTGAAACAATTAATATTTGATGATATAATCATGTACAGTATATATAACTATATATATATATATATATATATATATATGTGTGTGTGTGTGTGTATGTGTGTGTGTCTGTGTGTGTGTGTGTGTGTGTGTGTGTGTGTGTGTGTGTGTGTGTGTGTGTGTGTGTGTGTGTGTGTGTGTGTGTGTGTGTGTGTGTGTGTGTGTGTGTGTGTGTGTGTGTGCGAGTATCCTGAGGATTCATTACTTATTTATCATATTGTGTTAAGGGCTGTGGTAAAATGGCCTTGTTTACATGATGCAGTATTTTGCGATTCATAAACATGTGCAGTATTTTGCGATTCATAAACACATTAACCAAAATTAGGAAAGTCCTCATTATCAACTAATCTGCATGGACATAAATTGCAGCTAACTGCAGTGGAGTGCAGGTGGGCACTATGTGTGATAATTAACAGTGGTGGCTGCATAGTATTAGCACAAGCACTCGCACCAAGACCAAAACACTAAAGGTGGAGGAGTGTCCATATTCACCAAGGATATTCACACCTCCAGGCTAGTTGCCCAACACAATGCATCTGAAATTCTCCTGGTGCAACTAACACTAGGTAAAACTGCAATGCAAATTGTAGCTTGCTACAGATCCCCCACCATGCCCCAAGATTCTCACTACACCTTTATAAACATACTGGAAAATATTAAGATACAACCAAACACCCTAATACTGGGTGATTTCAACTACCCTGCCATTAACTGGGAAAACTACTCAGGTATCAACTCCTTTTCCCAACGGTTCTTGGAATTCATAAATTCCAATGCCCTGTATCAACTAATCCATTTTCCCACCAGGGGCTCTAATATCCTAGACCTGGTCATTACCAAAATGGGAGATAGATGCTCCACACCAGTGGTCACCACCTCATTGGTCAGGTCAGACCATAAGCAAATCACCCTTGACATCCACATCCCACCCCCACCCCCAGTAAAGAAACCTCCTTAAAAAACTTCTCCAAAGCCAACTTCATGCTACTGAAGTCAGAAGTGACAAACTTCATGACACCCATGCAGACGGGATCTGAAAGTTCGACTGCAGAATCCTTCACTAAGGCTCTGTACGAGCACATCCACTTGTGCATGAATCGTGCCATCCCAAATAGAACCAAGATACTCTCCTCCAAAAAATGGAAACCAATCTGGTGGTCCCCTGCTATAAACAAACTATATAACAGAAGGAAAAAAACTGTTGCAGAAAAGAGGAAAATCCCAGGATGCAAAAAACTCCCTCACCAGCCTCAGTAAGAAGCTGAGATCCCTCATAAAATCGTCAAAAGCTAGTTATGAAAATAAAATTGCTAAAGATTCCAAAGACAACCACAAGGCATTCTACAGTTATGTCAAGAATCTAAATGGCAATGCTCAGATCTGCTCTGAGCTACAAAAGAATGGTATTAAATGTACTGATCCGAAGGATATTGCCTATGTCCTGGCAGATTGATTTAGTGCCAGCTTCACCCCCCCTCACCCCCTAAAGGGTCCATCTCAGTACCAAAAGATTGCCAAATTCCGGTAATCACAGCCACACAGGTAGAAACCGCACTCTCCAAAGCTAAGAATACAGCATCCATGGGACCAGATGACATCCCAGGCTGTGTGCTACATGAACTACAAAATGAACTGGCACCTCATCTAAGTGTCATGTTTAATCATAGCCTCACCTCAGGCTTCGTGCCCACTGAGTGGCACACATCTACAGTTATCCCACTCCACAAGGGGGGATCCACCTTGGATCCCGGGAACTACCATTCCATCAGTCTGACAAGCCTGATCTGCACGGGCATGGAATGCATTATCATGGAACTTATAAACAAAGACATTGGCAATCTTCAAACACTGGACCCCACTAAGTTTGGGTTTGTGAAGGGCCGATCTTGTCTCCTGAACCTGATTGACTTCCTCAAATCAGTCTCCAGAGCTGTGGACGAGGGTAAGGCAGTCCACACAGCCTATCTGGACCTCGCCAAGGCCTTCAACACCATCCCCCACTCTGGAATCATAGATAAACTTACTAAGCTGGGCATAAATCCCTACGTCACTCAATGGGTTGCCAACTGGCTTACTGACAGAACCCACACTGTAAAAGTAGCTGACTCCAAATCCAGCTCCAGACAAGTGACAAGTGGAGTGCCTCAGGGTTCAGTCCTGGGACCACTCTTGTTTGATATCTACTTCTCTGAAGTACAGGCCAACACTAAGGGACTCTGGCTAACAAAGTTCACAGATGACTGCAAACTGGGAGCCATTATTGAATCCCCAAATGATGTGGATATTCTACAAAAGGGCCTTACAGAAGCAGATGCCTGGTGCCAGAGCCATGGGCTCAAGTGTAATGCCAAGAAATATATAGCTATCCTCTTTGGAAAAAAAAACATGTACCCATGAATTACCACATAGGTGGCAGTACACTAAACATCGAAAATGTGATGAGAGACTTAGGGACACAGGTGGATAGTGGTCTCACGTTCGATAACCACATCGCCACAACAGTCAGGAAATCCTTCTATGTAGCACACCTCATCACTAAGGGCTTTTCATGCAGAAAAAAGGAGGCCATTGTCCCACTGTACTCATCCCTCATTAGACCCATTATAGAGTATAATGCCCCGTTTGGTATGTACCTCACAAGACATCTGCAACAGCTGGAAAGGCCATAGAAATACCTCACTAAAAGAATCAGAGGCCTAAAGCAGATGCCATATGCTGACCGTCTAAAAAAACTCCAGCTATACTCTGTGGCATATCGGCTACTCAGAGGCGATCTCTGCTTAACATACAAGGCCATGTCAAACCCTGAGCTGTTGGACATGCTCCACTTAAAGAAATCCCAATCCCTCAGAGCCACACACTCCAGGGATCTAAACCTTGTCATCACAATGAACAAAACATGCTGGAGGGATAGGTTCCTGCCCCAGAGACTCCCCATACTCTGGAATAGACTGCCCATACATGTCAAGCAGAGCACCTCCTTGGCCCTCTTCAAAAGGATCCTTGATGATTGGATAGGAAATAGGAAATTCACCCCTGGGATCATGTTAGTCGCCCTGCTAGATAAGGGTCCAGAGAAGTAAATACTGTGGGAAGAAATATCCAGGGAATTGTTATGGCTAGGCTTGTATAGGCCCTAGGGCCAATAGCCTAGTACCAACCTATGAACCTATGAACAAGCACCCCTCCCCAACTCACTCTGTCACACACAAGCACATTACGCAGCACACACACCACATATAGCATACCTATCCCTGTTTTCAGAACATCCACTGTGTCTCCATTTCTCCTGCTCTTGTAGTTCACAAATGATTGCTTGCTAGAGCTGTCCTTCCAGGAATCCTGGATTCTGGTCCTTCTCCATCCACTATTTCTTCCTGACAATTCACAATTGTCCCATATTGTAATGGCTGCTGCAACAGCGATCTAATGAAGAACATATTACAACTGAGTAAGTTAACTTAGTACAGCAGAAGATATTTGAATAGGTCACTGCTGTAGTGCTAGTACCCTTCCTTCCTTCCTCCCCCTCTCCCTCCTTCCCCTTTTTTCCCCTTCCCTGTAAAGGATGGGGTATTCTACAATTTGCTCTTCTGACATATCTTTTCCTACAGCTTTAGGGTTCAGACTCTCTGTTTTGGGAAGAAAGCGCTGAGATTTGGTGTGCTTGTACTGCCCTCTTACACCAGCACATTTTTTTGTGATATGGACAGATGCACAGATAGAGAGGAAGGAGCCTGAGATGTTGTAGATTCACTGGACGCATGGTATCCTTGGCAGGATATGTCCCTTATTGCAATGACTACTGCAACAGTGATCTATTCAAGCATCTACTGTCATAGTAAATAAACTACACATCTGTACTTTTCTTCGTGAGTCACACAGGCCTATAAAATAACCAAGCTGCTAATCCCAGAAACCAAATTGTCCATTGCTAAAAATGTTGTCATAAACAAGTTCAAATATACACAACCACAGATCATCCTTGATAATCCCAAAGTGCTAACCCCCTTCAAAAAACTATTAAAAGCTTTTGCTTCATTACCTTATCTAATTCATTTACCCATCAATGCACTTTGTTAATCTTTTGTAATACCCTAACCACACACCTGAAGGTGCCTCCTTCTTACTTTGTATTACCTTTTTACAGACTGTTCTTTTCATTAACTTCTGCTTCTCATTTACCTTACTAATCACAGACTACATCCACTGAATATCCTGTCTATTCCCAGTAGTCTCATGCCCCAACGAATGTAGACCCCCTGTTTATTTCCTGCTGTAGCTGACAGGGCATTATGTAAGCTAGCCCCTGCTACACTGAATACTCTGCCATAACTATCAGACCATTACCTCACTTCTCTGTCTACATTGAATATTAGACTATTAACTTCCTTCTCTGTCTTCAGATTTAGTTATTCTCCCACTACCTTGGCTCTGCTCAATGTAATTACATTCCCAACTAACCTTTTACACCTTCCAGTTTCACTTCCACCTTTAACTCCCCTTTTAATTTTCCATGAATTTATCTTATAATTCCAGCCTCAATGATTTAATAATCACATTAATGCAAAACATTTGTAGGATACCAATGTCTGCACATTACTTAAAGGAACTGCTGTGAGTCAGACAGAAATTAGAACAGGTCAGTTAAGAAGTCACACAGAAGTTAGAACAGGTCAGTTAGGTTAATTATCTATGAACTGAGGGGGTGGAGCTAGGAACTCAACCTTATATTTTAGGGGTAAAATAAAACATTTCAAAGCTTTACTGGAAAAGCTCACCAAGACTCAGATGCAACTTGCTGTGAGGGAAATTTTAATTTGCTTTTGATTTCTTGTATTTTATATTACTTTATTGCCTTCTTCTATTTTGTATACTGTGATTTGTTTTCTTTACACTGTGTTTTTTTTGTATTCTGCTTTGTATTGCATATTAAAACTTGGAAAGAGCTGTCTTTCTTGTGAGTCACACAGAATTAGTTGCCTGCCCCTTATGTTAATTTGACCACCTATCTCCTTCCGACCAGACCACAAAATTGTCTACTTTGAAGTAAAAATAAAACCTGGACCCCCCAGCTAAAGCTGGAATATTCAGGAACTACTCTAAGGCTGTCCTCCTGCTATTAAATGATAACATGGCAAAATGTCAAGCCCCCATAAACCCTGAGAACACTCTGCAGAACTGTTCACAGAAACCCTATACAAGCATAGTTGCACAGAGGCAGCTGTACCCACCAGGAAGAAGTAAAGAACTAACTCAAAAACAAGCCCCCCTGGTGGGATCACAAAATCAGTAGGCCGCATAACAGAAGGAAGAACATCATGGCAAAAATTAGGAGATGCAGCACCCAGCAGGATAAAAGCAGTCTCACCAAACTAATCAAACAACTCAGAGGGCAAATAAAGTCTACAAGAACCACATTTGAGGTAAGTTTGGCCTCCCAGGCCAAGGACAACAACAAAGCATTCTTTAGCTATGTCCACAACCTCAAAGGCGATACACAATTGTGTGTAGAACTCATTGTAAACGCAGTCACCTATACTGAGCCAGAAGATATAGCAAACCCCCTGGCTGATAAATTCAGCTCCACCTTTACCCCTCTCTCCCCCTCAAGCTTACCTGAGGAAATACCATCAAATATAACTCCCTCTGCTATCATTAGGGAACAGGTCCTTAATGCTCTCTCTAAGGTAAAGACAATGCATCAATGGGCCCAGACAATATCCCAGGATGCCTTATAAATAACATGAAACATGACCTATCAGGGCCTCTGGAATTACTATTTAACTATAGCCTCCAAATAGGCTGTGTGCCTCATGCACGGAGAGCAGCAACAGTCATCTCGCTACGTAAAGGTGGGCCATCTACAGACCGTGGAAACTACAGACCCATAAGTTTCACTAGTCTTATATGTAAATCCATGGAAAGAATTATCATGGAAATGATCAATAGTGATATAGTAAACCTCCAGACACTGGACCCGACCCACTTTGGTTTAGTCAAGGGCAGATCATGCCTACTCAACCTGGTGGACTTCTTTGAGACTGTCACCAAAGCAATGGATGAGGACAAAATGGCCATTTGGGCATTGTTGGCAAACTCAAGAGGTTAGATGCAAACTTGTATGGCTCCCGGTGGATAGCCAACTGGCTCACAGACAGGGCCCAGGAAGTTAGAATTGGTTAGTTCACCTTTACAAAGAAGCCAGTCACAAGTGGAGTCCCTCAGGGATCAGTCCTTGGACTCCTCATTTTTGGCATTTACTTCTCTGAAGTCAACACTAATGTCAGTCATCTCTGGCTGACTAAATTTGCAGATGACTGCAAATTATGAGCTGTCATTGCATCCCACACTGATGCAAATGTTCTCCAGGAAGGGCTAATACAGACAAACAACTGATGTGAGAGCCATGTGCTAAAACTAAATGCCAAGAAATGCATAATAGTATCCTTTTGGAAGTCATCCACCCCTGGTAACTATAATATTGACAACACACCCCTTAGAGTTGACCCAGTAGTCACGGACTTAGGGACACAAATAGATAGTAATCTAGCCTTTGACTGTCACATATCTGCCGTAGTGAGGAAATCATTCTATGTTGCACAACTAATAAACAAAAGTATGGCATCTAATTCCAGGAACTCATTGTTCGACTATATTCGGCATTCGTCAGACCTATCATTACAAACAATTCCCCCTTTGGTATGTATGTAATCAGACATATCCAACAACCTGAACATGAATACAGAGCTTAAGTAAAATGTCCAATGTAGACCACCTCAAGGCTCTATCCCTGTATTTTGTCTCCTACAGGCTTTTGAGGGAAGATATATGCCTGACATACAGGGCATTGTCAGACCCCACTCTGATGGACCTCGTGCATATCCACAAAACAAACAGCACCAGAATTACCCATTCTAAAGAAGTAAACCTTGCCTGTAATTTAAGTAGAACCTGCTGGAGAGACAGGTATGTATCCCAGAGATTATCCCATCTCTAGAACAGGCTCCTCATCCATGTGAAGCAGAGCTACTCCCTAACCCAGTTCAAGTGTAACTTGGACAATTGGATGGGGAACAGGAAGTTCATCCCTGGTTTGGCACCTATGTCTCTGATGGACACAGGCAACCTGTAAATGGTTTATCTCCCAGCCCCATGCTTATACCTATCAAGGGTATCAAGACTTGTCAGACATTTGGGATGCATGGCTAGGCTTAAAAATGCCCTTGTGGTCGTTAGCCTATTAAACACCTATGAATCTATGCACTATTGTATAACTTAAATAAATCAGTGCTAGTTCTTTTAGCTCACTGCTTCTATATTTTATACTCAAAACAGCCATGTAAGTCTTTTATTTGTGTCACTGATATTCCATGCAAACCTGTTTGTCTTTCTGAAACTTTTTTTTACTTTCTTACCACTCTTATATTACCTTTGGCCTGGGTCATGTCTAAAAATTGCTTTGGACCAGTATACTTACCTTGTTAACAAAAAATAAATAAAGGTTTATTACAAAGTGCAACTTGTGTAGACACTCATTTTCTGGATAAAAATATGAAAAGCACATATTAAATAGTATAGTGTGCATGAAAACCCAATGACCACAGCACAGTGTTGATGTTTCTCACTTGCTCAACTAATTCTTTTTACTATTGACATGTGCAGATCCCAGTACATTCTGTCAGACATTCCCTACCACATAAATCCTGTACTTGTATACTTGTAACTTAAATGAGCACAGTATAACACATCACTACAGTGCAAACATTAAATTATACTTGTAGCTACACCTTGTGCAAGCCTGTGCATCTACACATTTGCATTTAAGTTATTGGTTGTTTGTTGCTTGTTTTTTGTTGCACTTTGTTAATAGGTGCAGTGCAGCCTTGCTGAGCACCTAGCACATGAACAAGCCAAGCTGTGACCACATATAGTTCGCTTCCATAGTTATCGGGTCGCAAGCTAACTCTGCTATGCTCTGAACATCACATAAACTGTGATTGCATACATTGTAAAGGTCTATGTGCACCTTCTTTTGCACTCAGTGGTATTTTGTGGTGCCCACTGTGTGCCACATGTGTGTTGCACAATTCAGAAAGTGTTCTTAAGCCCACATAGGCCCCAATCATATACATGCCCACATTTTCTGACGCACTGATCTGTGGATCTGATACGCCTATCTCAAGCACATTAAGCCTATTACACAGTTTTATTTGTGCCTCAGAATGTAACCTTAATCCATTTTGAAATGAGCAAGTTATATCTTACTAAATCACTTTATCACAAACCTAAGAATACTACAGTAAGTGTACTTTGTTCTCAATGTGTACTTATTTGATTAGAGAATTTATTAGGTCAGTGTTCTGATGTTTTCTCTTTCTTTTTACAGTCAGGTAGATATGTCCCATCAGAAAACGTGTTGTGATAACATGGCAAGTAAGTAAACCTTCTTTCTTTTTGTCTGTACTGTGTTAAATGCTTTTTGCACTCCTGTTTGTTTTATTTGCAAACTTATGACAAATTCGTAGGCTTTGTATATGCAAGTCTGAATAAAAAAGGGGTCTGATGGAGATGCAACTCACATATTGACACAAAATAAATAGTCCCATCATAATATTCAGCTCCAGGCCAAGGAAGTTCATAATCTAGCATCGTATACAAATCATAATTTGGTTAGTACGCCTGATCTCCCATTGAAAAACCATATCCATAAACATTGTAGTGAATAAAGTCATGAATGAACTTCCATGGGCATCCAAAAGACTGTTAAATTCCTTTATTAAAACGAACCTTCAATAAAAAGGAAATGTTTGTAACAAATAAGCACTTTCGGGTTTTCCCTTCCTCAGATCCTGTTACAACTAAAAAAGGTGTTCCATTTAAGGAAGGCTTGACCAATCAAGACATTCAAACATACTGACACTTCCACTAGAGGCGAAATACCAGTTTAAAAAATGAATGCAACACTTTAGCTTAAAAAGGATATGTTAAATACATCATAAAATAATAAATTAGCACTCTGTTTCAATGAAGTAAGTATTGTCACATAAAAAGGCAGTTGTTCACAGTACATGAGCCATAGCTGAACAGCCTAGACCAGTCGTAGTGCCTATGTGAGCCAACATCTCCAGCTCATGTCAATAAGGTGATTCTCTGCAAGGGGTAAAAAAAGTGGTGGTGGGGACACCTTTCCTTGGCTCAAAGCAGACTGATAAGAGAGAAAGAACACACTTTTCTTTAACTCAAATCAGTGACAAACTTTAAAGCATTTGGTCTTTAAAATAGGTTTTAATGATACCACACCATTAAGTCCAGATTCACAATCAACTCATAGATTGATGATCCAGTCAATTTCAGCAACTACAGTGCCATACTGCACAACTCCTCCCCTTATGTTATCAGAAATCAGCTGTAACGCCATAAACCTGAAGGAGTGTGCAGCATGCATTTTAACATGTTGTGCTAAAGCATTGGTCTTTTCTGAATGGGCAATGTCACATATATTTGGAGAAAGAGGACCAGTATCTGCACTATCAGTTAGAGCAGTGTTTACTGAGAAAGTAAATGCTTAATGAAGCAATACCGTAATTTGTACTTGAAGTCTTTCCACTGACTAGATTTCAGGGAGAGTGTATTTTATTCATCATGTTTTCTGATAAGATGCCTTGCCTCTAGTGGAAGTGTCAGTATGTGTGACTGTCTTGATTGATCAAGCCTTCCTTAAATGGAACACCTTTTTTCAGTTGTAACACGATCTGAGGAAGGGAAAACCCAAAGGCACTTATCCAACTTGAATGATGTTCCTTTTTGTGTCTTCACATATTCTTCTATAAGGATTTTGTTACAAACATTTCCTTTTTTTCAAGGGTTTATTTTAATAAAGGATTTTAAGAGTCTTTTGGATGTGCATGGTGGTTTGTTCATGGCTTATTCACTGCATTGCTTTTATTTTTCACGGAACACCTTCAGCTGCCAACAGGTTTGTCTTGGATTGTTCTATATCCATAAACAATGTTTATGTTTCTTTAGTGGCAGTTTCATAGTATGTCTCATGAGCAAAGCACATGCCTTATATAGACTTATATTTTTAAGCATTGATTTGTATTATAGCTTGGCATGACAAAGTCCTGTATAATTGGCTGAAGTTTAGTAATTTGTTCAGTGAACACCCTACCTGTGAGTAAGTTTTCTTATAACCCTCACCAGTGAAGGGTTAGTATCTACCTTACAAAAGCACCATTCTCAAAACTGAAGGATCGATAAAGTGCTACTAGCCCAGAAACACATTTACTACTTCACAGATTTCCCCAGCCCTTCTTTCTTTTATCTTAAACACTTGCTGTATTCAGTACTTGGACTCATGCTTTAAACCTACATCTCTGTTCATATTTCCATTCTATTACTTTCACCATCACATCTAACATTTTCCTGAAAAATGCATCAACACTGATAAACATGAACTTCCATATTGACTCTGGACGTCTTAGCACTTTTTACCTTTTTACTATTAAAGGGTTACATTTATGCATACTATCACAAACACACAAATATCAGCAATGGAATCTGCACATAGTAAGTACTTGAATGTCAGAAACAACATCATATATAAGCAATAGAGCTCAATGGGGTGCGCATTATGGAAAGTAACAAACTGCTCAGTTGTGTTAAGTAAGCCCACTGGCTTTTGTTAATCTGTAAAGCTCACCCTGTTAGACACTACTTCATGTAGAAAAAGGCTTCAATGTTTCTGTTTGTTATTATGTTGTTGTGTATTGTATTTGTGTGTGTGACTGTTTGGTGTGTGTGTGTGTGTGTGTGTGTGTGTGTGTGTGTGTGTGTGTGTGTGTGTGTGTGTGTGTGTGTGTGTGTGTGTATACTTGCACACTTTTCCTTATATATGTTTGATAGTTTTGACAACAAATAATCTGTTTTATTATTGTAATGCTTTACACTGTAAAACTCTACTGCCAATCATGAGCAGACGGGTGATCCGCTGTGGCAACCACTAACCAGGAAAAGCCGAAAGAAGAAGAAGATTATTGTAATGCTTTATTCTGACAATGATTATACCATTTCATTAAACATTATTCTGTTAATTATATAACAGTTGAATATCAGATGTCCACTGGAAATATCAAAAGATAAACATCTGTATACTTTATTTTTTTAAATAAACATAATCATATAAATTATTAATTGCTGTAACTGTATATATATATATATATATATATATATATATATATATATATAAATAATATGTTTACTGATTTGCTGTGTTTATTTATTTGTTAATCAGTTAACCTCTAGCCACCATCCTCTTTTCTTCAGTAACAGAGGACCACTGAGTGGTTAAATGACTTCCATAGAGTCAAACAAAAAGCAAACAGAAGATGAAGGAATCAAACCCTAGACTACATGGTGAAGCATGGCAGATGCTCAGAGATTAATATTCTAAGACCTAATACTTTTTTTTTTTTGCTTTCTGACCTAAGGAGTATTAAGAAAAATAATATTGTGACTATGCTGCAATAAATAACAAAGCTGCGGTAGTGTGACCAGATCAAAGAAGATTAGTTGTGAATAAATATTGAGATTGCATGGACATGCCTAGGACGGTGCTATATAATGAAGCCACACAAGTGCATAAACAATAGCCACCAGACATGTTAGTGGACCATGCTGTAAGATTTCACATGACTTAAGAACACTGGCAAGCAGGTGGCATGACTGACGATGCATGTCAAAATGCAACTTACCTACAACACAGGTACAGCTGGAGACCGATTGAAAGAGTACCCAGCAAAATGCACACAAATTTTAATTTATAGATGGGAAGGAAAGGGAGGGATAGGGCAGTTAGGAATGGGAAAAGGCATTTATAAATGGGAAGGAAAGGGAGGGATAGGGCAGTTAGGAATGGGAAAAGGCATTTATAAATGGGAAGGAATGGGAGGGATAGGGCAGTTAGGAATGGGAAAAGGCATTTATAAATGGGAAGGAAAGGGAGGGATAGGGCAGTTAGGAATGGGAAAAGGCATTTATAAATGGGAAGGAATGGGAGGGATAGGGCAGTTAGGAATGGGAAAAGGAATTTATAAATGGGAAGGAAAGGGAGGGATAGGGCAGTTAGGAATGGGAAAAGGCATTTATAAATGGGAAGGAAAGGGAGGGATAGGGCAGTTAGGAATGGGAAAAGGAATTTATAAATGGGAAGGAAAGGGAGGGATAGGGCAGTTAGGAATGGGAAAAGGAATTTATAAATGGGAAGGAAAGGGATGGATAGGGCAGTTAGGAATGGGAAAAGGCAAGTAGAAGAACACACAGAAGAACAAAAGGAAGTGAACTGAAGAGTGGCACGGGATGAAGAGTAATATATATATATATATATATATATATATATATAAATTTTAGGACAAAAACCCATTTTATTTTTTCAGAGGAATAGTAGCGGGGGAAGAAAGCATGGTGAAGTTGTGTGCAGGAAGGATGGTATAAGGAGGACAGCAGCAGGAGTGTACACATGACCATATAACACAGGCAAGCATGTACCACAGATACAAACATATACCACAGATACATTAGCATATAACAGAGGCAAACATATACCACAGACACATAAGTGTATAACACAGGCAAACATATGCCACAGGTACAGGAGCATATAACACAGGCAAATATGTACCACAGATACATGTGTATAACAGAGGCAAACATATGCCACAGGTACATGAGAGTATAACACAGGCAAACATATACCACAGATGCATGAGTGTATAACACAAGCAAACATATATCACAGATAGAAAAGGGAAGCCACAATGGAGACATGCAGTGGATGGAAAACTGGTGAAAGGGAGGACTGAACTACAAACATACTTAAAGGAGTTGAATATAAGAAAAGTGAACATTGTAGTGGGGGTTGGGGTGGTCTGGGATAACCTGACAAGGAATCTCAGAGAGGAACCCCCCAGAAGTTAGTCACTGACATTCAAGTACTTACTAGATTCCCTGCTGCTGGCCAAGTGGTCATAGCTGTCTGGCTATGTGACTCTACCAGTTGCATGAGAAGGTACTACAGAGTGACAGTACAGGCATCTAGCTGCAAGTCCACCTTAGTCTTCACCCACCTCTGAACCTCATGACAGGTGGCCCAAGAGGGCCACTTGATGCTACTGTCCAATGAGGAGCCCATGCCACCTACAGAAGAAAAAACAGAGAAGCAACACTGGAGGCCACTGGTAAACCCTCCCGGTCATCTTTCACCCAGCTGCGAGGCAGGCCCAGTGAATACTGGGAATCCAGCAGTTGGCACAGTGGTTGGTGCAGAACATGGTGGCCATTGCATCACCACTGACTGCTCTGTGTCTGATCTTACAACAGAAATGAAAGGTAAATGGAGCAAAACAAAGCAACATAGTTAAAACAATGAGAAAGAGAACAGAATAGGATATAGATTCAAGGGTGAGTATGATGTCATTCTCTTTATTAGGACATTAAGAGAAACAACAGTCCATACAGCAATATAAAGCACTCACTAGGACAATAGCACAGCATATGGATGGAAATTAGTGTGCGCAGCCAATGAGTATTGAAGCAATGGTGAAATTATTAAAATACAAAACAAGTACTGATGTGGTTCAGAGGTTAAGTACAATTGTGCATACCAAAGCAAATGCAAGGATAAATGGCATAGTTTAGTACAGCAGAGATAACATTGTCACAAAACTAACAATCTGCATAGGCAATGAACAGTTAAACAATGGTTAAATAGTCAAAAGAAAAAGGTTCACTGCTGAAGCACACAGATTTATTACAATTGTGATATATGTGTCAAATGCAAGAATAAATAGCACAATTTAGGACATTAGGACAATAAAAATGGATAACCAATAACTATATACAGAACCCTAGTGAACAAGAAGGCTATAATAAAGCAGTGAAATGACAGGCAATATAAAAATCCCAGTGTTGTGGTAAATAGAAAAGCACAGATACAGTCATGGGAGCAATACAGTACACTTATCCCATTGCCTGGAGAGTCTGGCCTGCCCCTTCGGGCAGGATAGGCTGTTTTCTGCTGTTTCATCCTCTTCTCCAAAACAAAAATAACACATTATTGAGCACAGTATACCCATGACAGAAGAAAACAGGTATAACTACAATTTCAGGCCTAATATATGATGAGTCAGCAAGTCTGAATAATGCCCCCACAGACCATTATATTTATGCCAGCACTAATTGTCATAGCTTCACTCACCACCATGGCAGGCAGGAGCCAAGCATCCATCTTATATAGGAGTGTATAGTTGCAACCCTTTTGGATCAATGCAGTCTATGGCTTTTACCATGTTGACAGAGTTGTGTTGCACCCCAAACCAGAAAGGTGAAGCTATGATACTCGGGAATTAAAGCAAAAATACTTCCTACCTGCAGTATAATGCTACCTCTGGTACCTCGATCTCCTTGCTGGCTGTGAACATGGATTACAGATAAAAGTGTTGAAGGTTTGGTAGACCTAGCTGATGAGTACAGGCCTTGAAGATAAACTGATGGTCAGCTGTGGGAAGCAAAAAGTGGACTTAAGAAAGAATGGCACATTTTCCAAATGCTAATGATTAAGTGGCTGATAGTAAAGCTATTTCTCACGAGTGCAGGGTTGCTTAATCAGTTGCTTTCTATGCTTTATGTGCATTAGTAATAACACTGGAATTTATCCATGCTACTTGAGAACAGAAGCTGACCGACAAATCAGTGACCATGCATTAGTGCTAAAGGACATCATTAAAGACCTACTTAAGTCATGGATGGTATACCTAAAGTCAAATGTATATAATCCTTCTACATTTAACATAGAAGCATGTTCCCTGGTGTGTCATCCTTTTGCCTCATAATCTGTTTGACTTTCCTGTAATTTTAGTTCTGATAATATTTTAGCTACCTGGTCAGGATCAACATTTTAGTTAATTCAGCGCTCTCTAACGGAGCTGTTAACAATTAACAACCTTGCCACTAGTAACCAATAACAGGCATTAGTCGTTACAAACCAGCCTGACATTATGTGATCATCTTTTGCCAATTGCTTAAGTTCAAAAGTAAAATTTAGGGGTTATAGTATATTTACCACTGTATGTTATACACCCCGCCACTTTTTTGGTACCACTTGTAATGGATTCTTCTGAAAAAGTATACCTGTACCACACAGAGTGGTCACCCTAGAGCAATAATTATAGTTTGTATGCACTGTGAATAAATAAAACCACAAGACTCCAACAAATACTTTACAGGATAATAAATAAGTATGTTTCCAATATTCACTACTTACAAAGTTGATCCACAGCATGAGCCCTTTATTTTACAATAGTAGGATGTCAAAGGATTGATTCAGGTTATAGCTTTATGTGTTTCAAGGAAATCTCAGAACCTGAGTTGTTTAGTCTTCTCTGATAACTGCTCTGAGAATAGGATTAACATCTTATAGAGAAAAGCTGCAAACCTACAGTAATAGTGTCTAGTTAAACTTGCTTATCTACAAAATACTTTATCTAAAAGCTTATGTGAAACTGAAAACCTCTCTTTTACCTAGGTTTAGTATGTGCTTGCCTTCCTTCATTTATAGCTGTGAAACAATTGAAATCCCTGTAAGACATACACACACTGTTCAGTGCTTCATACCCCATGACATTATTTTCCAGTGAATAGAGCTCATTTACAATTAAAAAAGCAAGTGTTTCATCTGAGATATCAGAGTTCATACTCTCTCAGATAAGATAGCTCTAAAACTGTTTGTATTCAGCTGTTTCAAATCAAAGTAAATGTGCAAAACAGTAATGTCTGGCTTTGTACATCTACCATTTCAGATAATACGTATAAGAAAGCTTCTATATTAAAAATATGTGAGTGCAACTATAATTCAGCTGACAGTCTTAGGTTAGATATGTGTATTCTAACATAAAATATGTAGCATTTTTACATTCTAGCAGAAGTTAATCTAACTATATGGCTCGTACCATGATGAATCACAGAAATAAAGGTGGCCGATTTCAGATCCTGCAGTGGGTGCTCTAAGGGATGCACGTTCTGAGCACCCGTTTGTTAATGTCCATATGATAACAGATTGGGGAGAGAAGCAGTGTTGTTTGCTGATGATTTAGTGATATTGTGGCAGTATCCTTGGAATACTATTCCATTAGGCTCAGAGGAACTTCTACAATATGGTCATCTGTTATAGCTACAGGGTAACACAATATATGTGGAAAATCCATCCTTATGTCCTCCTTCAAAACTGAGTATGACCTTAAGTGGAATCCACAATGTTTGTAATATCTTGCAATAAATTTAGCTATCTCCACTGTAACTACCAGAGGTATTATAGTAGATGCCATACAATGTACTATGAATGAGAAGTGAAAATAGGCACCATAGGACCTTCCAATGAAGCAAAGAGTTCTTTTGGTTAAAATAGCACTGTGCTCTAATTATTATTATTATTATTATTATTATTATTATTATTATTATTATTATTATTATTATTGTTATTATTTTTATTCATCTGCTAGAGAGCTTTCCCCTCTCTGTAAGTTACAGACAATGAATGAAGTGGGACAGGCAGGTAATCACTTTCATTTTGGCTGCTGCTAAACCCTGGGGGGAGAATGTTCATCAGCAAGCACTACCTTTTTAAGGTGAAGGGTGAGTTAGTTGTCTCATCCTCTCTTAGTAGAGCTCTAGGCAGTAAATCTCCATTGGGCACTTCTGTGATGGAACTGAAACAATCAGCCTCATGGAAGCAACAACAAGCTCTATCTCTAATACATAATGTCAATCCAAGGGCCTGAATTTATTTCTGTAGTGACTTTGACAAGGAGGTTGACTTTTGCAGACTGTTTTGACTATTTTAATAAATAAATAAAAGGAGATAAAATATTTTAGAATATGAACACAATATTCAGTCAATTTAGTGGATTAGTTTATGCATCAGGAGCACTTTCAGAATGCTTCACTTCCATGTCACACATTTGGACATGACTTAGAAGCCCCCCCTATACTGACAGAGGTGGGGGTGATAGTGGTCCAAGAACATGTAATCATCTTTTACAGCAAGTCCAATAACTGTCATTTGAGAATGTTCAGGGAGGTGGAGCTTCAGAGACGCATACAGTGTGATTGTGCTAGCAGTAAAAATAATGTGGCATTCATTGCATGCAGAAGGCTCCATAGTGACATGCAAATGAGTGTCAATATGCTAATGAACATCACATCATATGCAAATGATAAAATGAAACATTGTAGCGTGATTCAAACAAATATAAAATGTGTGAGTGAGCTGTAATGTATTTGTACACCATCATTTTTATGAACAGTTTCTAGGAATAGTATTTATACTGTCTGGTTAGCAATCATTAGTAACTGCTTTGCAAGACATGTCTGCAACCTTGCCTACATCTGACTTTACATTGTGGAAAAATCTGCTACCGTATCCAAAACTGTGACATGATAGACTGCTACCATGTAGACAGAGGCATCATATGGGAGCCCATAGACATGCGCTATCCTTATGTGGAATCAAGAGGAAAGTGTGGAATACAGAACCCACTGGACATGAAGGTTTGTGTGGCATTAACCATCAGTGTTAAGAGGACCTTTCATTATCAGGTTGGGGGCACTTCAGGAATTTTGCATGCCTCAGCCTTACAAATCCTATACCAATTCCTAAGTCTGATGCTGACACATGTGAAGGAGTAAAGTTGGTTCCCATGGACAGCAGAGGAGGGAGCCATCACTACTCAGGCATTCTACAACATAGCCTGTTTCTCAGAGGTCCAGGACACCACTGAATGCACCCATGTTGCTACCAATGTCCTGCATGCTCCATGTGGGATCTGGTATATTAACTGGAAGGGCTTCTATACCATCAGCTCCATCACCTCCAGATGGTGTGCTGTGCACATGATATGACATACAGTGTGTCTGTCTGTCATCTAAGCATCAACTCCAGATGCTGTGCAGTGCACATGATATTACATGCAGTGTGTCTGTCTGCCATTTAAGCATCAACTCCAGATGGTGTGTGCACATGATATTACATACAATGTGTCTGTCTGCCATCTAAGCATCAACTCCAGATGATGTGCAGTGCACATGATATTACAATGTGTCTGTCTACCATCTAAGCATCAACTCCAGATGGTATGCACTGCACATATCACATACAATGTGTCCGCCAACTAAGCACCAACTCCAGTCACTGTGCAGTGTGCATGCTATTGCATACAATCTGTCGGTCTGCCATTTAAGCATCAACTCCAGATGGTATGCAGTGCACATGATATTACATACAATGTGTCTGTCTGCCATCTAAGCATCAACTCCAGATGGTGTGCAGTGCACATGATATTACATTGTGTCTGTCTATCATCTATGCATCAACTCCAGATGGTGTGCAGTGCACATGACATTACATACAATGTGTCTGTCTGCCAACTAAGCATCAACTCCAGTAAGTGTGCAGTGCACATGATGTTACATACAATTTGTCTGTCTGCCATCTAAGCATCAACTCCAGATGGTGTGCACTGCAAATGATATTAGATACAATGTGTCTGTCTACCATCTAGGCATCAACTCCAGATGGTGTGCACTGCAAATGATATTAGATACAATGTGTCTGTCTACCATCTAGGCATCAACTCCAGATGGTGTGCACTGCAAATGATATTAGATACAATGTGTCTGTCTACCATCTAGGCATCAACTCCAGATGGTGTGCACTGCACATGATATTAGATACAATGTGTCTGTCTACCATCTAGGCATCAACTCCAGATGGTGTGCACTGCACATGATATTAGATACAATGTGTCTGTCTACCATCTAGGCATCAACTCCAGATGGTGTGCACTGCACATGATATTAGATACAATGTGTCTGTCTACCATCTAGGCATCAACTCCAGATGGTGTGCACTGCACATGATATTAGATACAATGAGCTACTTTTGCAGCTTCTCTGGGTATTGACTGGTACATAGTTTTGGCAGGTGTCTCAGAAAACATTTTTTAGACAAAATATTTTGATCACATTAATTTTTGCTAGGAAAGTGGGGTGTAAATGCTTCTAGCTATTGAATGTTTTTTTGATTCTATCCAAATTTATTTGAAATTAATCTGTATCTGTTACCTTGGTGGTGATATTAATTCATATATATTTACAGATGCTAACAATCATAATTCATGTAGATTGTATGTTTTCCTCTACTTTACATCAGGCCCTATTTAAGTGCAGAAATACAGATTTCTCCTATCAGTGTAAGACCAGAGATTCTCCTATACTTCTTTGTGGTATGGGGAATTATAGATGTATTAACCTCTGGGTTTATAATCCAGACAGTGCCATTATCTGTAAACCAGAATGGAGATGTACTCTCACCACCAGGGAACTGGTGGCTAAGGAATTAAGCTTCTGTCTTGCATATGCCACTGATTTCTCTATTGCTAGTACAAAGAGCATAATTGATAGTGGGCAGTCTTTGATATGTTCTTCTATGAAGTGGGGAGAGAATAGAAGTTACATTATTAGCATTTACTTGTGTCAAATGTATATACAAATTGAAAAGAAAGGGCTTTCTATCTCATTGGACATCCCTTTCTAAAAAGATGAATGTTTTTCTCAAGGGAAATCATGGTGCTGCCATAAATAACTCTTTATTTTAGTCCATTGTATCATATTCAGCCAGAGATGAATTAGGCCTGGCCCCCCCTTACCTGCCCCTGAGACATCCTTGTTGTTACTTCTGTATCCGCTTACCTACACTAGTCTCCAATTCTGAGGCTAAACTCTTGTCATATTTACTAGGTTCCAATGACACTAAAGAAATCAGCCTGTAGCTATTAGTTTTGAACTTATCATGCTGATCTTGAGGTAATAACAATAGCGACCACCCTTGCAGACATGAGAAGTCTGCATTCTTTTTCTCTCTGATTATATGATTCCAATAATATGGGAGCAAGCAAAATATTGTTGATAAAATTCTGCTATCAGACCATCTGGTCCTGCAACTTTTTCCTTAGGAATGTACACATTAGTAAAAGCTATATCATGTTAATAAATTGACTACAACTGTTCTCAAGATTCCTCCGGTGCTTTACTCTCTCAAAGCAAATCTGCCTCTCCTTTTCTGTATCATGATATTTTGCTTAAACATTTATTTTATACATCCCGTTTTCTTCTTGTGGCACTGTAATGTACATTCCTTTTCCTCTCTGTCCAAGTCTGAATGTAAAGAGTTTAGATGATGACATTGCATTGCTTCTGTTTTTCCCACTTAGATGAGCTATTACTAAACTGAACGGCATTACAGTCCGATTTAAATTGTGTTAATTGATGCTTTAGTCTTCTGTCTGTAAAGTCACCCAATTTGTACTCCCCCTCTGTCTGATAAATTAACTTTTTTAATGTGTCTGCCCTAATGCTGGACTTGATCCTCGAGTTCTCCAGGAGTTGGAAGACTAAGTTTTTCAAATCCTCATTATGATTCACTAAGACAGCTACCTTCCCTGATTGTGTGGAATGGACCAGCTATCTTGTATGAACTTATCTATAGCTTCTTATAATTGCTTGTCACTTAGGTTTGAGACTTCACACCTACAGAATGGGGTGCCTATGGAGATATCAATCCACACAAGTTCAACTCAGATGTAACTGTGGTCTGGTAAGGAATTAGTTCTATTTTCTATTGCAAAGATGTTAAAAAGTAAACAGCATTAATGAAAGGTATTACAGTCTGCTGGCCACTCTAATACTGGATGATAAATATGTTTAATTTTTTCCCTAGGGGCTGTACGATATATAAGTCATCTATAAAACCATAATCCTTTATCATCTCAAGCATCACTTTTGCCACCTGAAACAATCTTTCATGATTTTCAGGCATTTTAGCTGTGTTTATATTCAGTGCTACATTAAAGTCTTCTCTCGATAAGATAACTGAATTTTAGCATGTCATTTTACACAAAGACTCCAGAAAATCCAATAGGGCCATTTAATTTAGGACCATAATATTTACCTAGCCTGATATTCCTACAAACCACTAAAGGTATAACTAGACATTAAAATTATAAAACATATAACTAAGCCAATTCAGCCAACAGTCCTCACTGTGTAACAACAAGATCAAGTGTCATGTTATGTTTAAAAATATAAAATACAAAAATATGAATGCAAGTCAATAAAATATGTGTAATAAAATATAAAAATAAACAGACACATTATAAAATGTACTACTTAAATAATACACCGTAAAGGCTATTAACAGAATGGTTTTGTGATAGTTGTCATATGAGTTGCATGTTTTATTATTTAACTGATGCTAGGCAACTGTTTGAATTTTGTTCTGATGAAGTCTGCACTTGACTAGATGAAACTGCCTAATGGCTTTAATAAATTCGTGTTAAGTTTTGAGTACTCTTATCTGCTTTATTTTACTATCATAGCCCTTCTTTGGCATTTTGATACTGACCATTGCCTATGTTTCCTTTTGCCTATAAATTCAATATTCTTTAACAAGTTTAAAGATTTCAGAACTAAAGCTGGAACTCCTGTCTTTGCTGAATTTCACAGCTGCTTCCTCCCCATCATTTTTCGTCTTTCTAGAATTTTGCCACAGTTCTTTTTTTTTAATCTTGGTATTTAGAGAAAAATGACCCTAGAGTGTAACTTATTAATGACAGAAAAACAAGATTTCATTTTAGATGATGTAGTGGTATTTGGAACATTGCAGGATAAAATACTTACTAGGCTGTCAGTTTCATTATCAAGTTGTACTTTGTTAGAAAGACCCAGTATTGTGACACTTTGAACTTTATGTATCTTATAAAATTATAATAAAGGTAACTTTATAACTATTAATAATTAACAATAACCAATAAATTCTTTTGAAAAATAACTTTACCCTATAGAACTTAAAATGCAAGCTCACAATAACAAATAAACTCTTTTGAGAAATAGCTTTACCCTACAGAAGTTAAAATTCAAGCTCACTGAATAACTTTACCCTACAGAATTTAAAACACATACTCTCTTGGGAGGAACTCAGGATAGTAAACACCCCTGTGAAAATTAATCGCTCAATGCCCCCCCCCCCCAATTCCTTCAATTGAGAAGAGCCCTCCTTCATAAATACTGACATATCATTCATTAACATTAATATTGAGCAACATTGCACATGTACCCTGAATTTTGATTCCCCTGAAAAGGTAGGTGGTGCAAACATAAAAGTCATGAGGTAACATATCATGTTATCAGCACTAATGGTGATACCAGCAGCATTTAGTAAAGTTGATTTCTTTTTTGTCTGATATTTCAGTATCACCTGCAATAACGAAGTGACACAATATCTCACAATACTGTTCCCAGCTTTAGACTTGAGGGCCATATGGAGCAAGAATGCCTACCACAGTAGCCATTTCCAGTTTTCAAGTTTCTTCAAACTTCCTTCACATGTTCAAATCCATGTTGTCAGTTACACCCTTTGTTATTATATATTATGTAAGTGGGGTCTATATTAGAACATCGAACTTTCAAAATTTTGAGTGTTCTAATATGGAACCCTATTAATCTAAAATTTAAAACATTGAACATACAGAACAGCAATTTTTTTCCTAGGGAAAAGAAAACACATACACACAACACAAGCACACCAAACAAACAGAAATCCACACACATACACCTAAGCTCTTACACCTAACCCTACACTAAACTATACATACACCACTAACTATCCACTTACCTTAACCCAAACCCTAACCCTAAGGTCTGTCACTATCGTACAGTCACCTCACCCACACCCTAACCCTAACTCACCTACCCCGCCCTAACCCTCACGTCCACAGAATCGCACACTTACCTGACCCGTGCCCTAATCCTAACTCACCTAACCTGCCCTAACCCTCACGTCCACACAATCACATACTTACCTGAACCTGACCCATAACTTTCCACCACAGTGCTGAAAATGCCGATGCAACAGAAACGGACAACCAAATTCTTTCCCTAGGAAAAAATTCAGTTTTCTGTTTCTTCGATATTTTCAGCATTTGCTGAAAATGGGTCGATATTAGAACAGTCGAAATTTTGAAAGTTTGGTGCTCTAATATAGACTCTGTAAGTGTGAGGCATACAAAGATAAATAAAAGGTAGGGTTCTTTATTCAAACTAGTAGTAGCTTGTGTACAGTTGAGCTTGTACTCAGACAGATTACCTTTTTTCTTTCTGCAAGGGCACAGTGAAAATAGTTAGTATACCAGTCCAGTTTTCAGTAAACACATATTGTATTTATAAGACAGACAGGGCAGAACACTGCATAAAGGGCTATATTTACATAACTAATGCTTTCCCATTGCTGTTGCTGTTACATTTATTATATAACTGACTTTCCATGATATTTCTACTGCCTTTTCTACACTTCTTTCAACTCCCTTCCTTTCTAACATAGTTTTCAGAAGGCTCTCATACTTTTTCCAGATCTGAAAACCTATTTTTGTACTTTTTTGTTGACCAGTTCCTAAAGCCCCATATTCATTTAACCTGTAGAAAATAAAGCATTGCCATATATTTTATATATTACATGATCATTATTTCATGATTCTCAGTGTGTTAGTTTCTGTATATATGACCACAAAGTTGCTTTCCTTTGTGACTATTGCTGAAACTGAAGAGCTGTTGAATATTGTGTGTATGTGGGTGGGGTGGGGTGGGGGGGGGGGGCTAAGATCAAATCGTTTTTCTATTTTTTTCCATACCATTTTGATCTTTCACTTTTTGCATTCTAAGCTTCAATTTCTGAATTCCTTAATTTCTTACAAATTGCCTTTATCTGTCCTTTGAATGAGATTTCAAGCTGAGGTCCCACCTGCTTGAGATGGCAGTAGGTCAGGAGGATGTAAAAGCTCCCATGGCATCTATCGAAAAAAGTAGAGGTCCTTTAGTTAAACAAAAACAAAGGACTATTACCATTATAGCAGAGACATAAGCATTACAAAAACATTACATAACATTTACATTGTTTTAAACTATATTCTTCTCCCCTCTTTTTCCCATAACCATTTTTCAGTTTGCATAATATTAAAGAAGAGTCTTCACATCTAGCAATCCAAAGATCCAGATAGTACTAATAATAGTTTGATCAGAGATTTTTCTTTGATGTGTACACAGGTTAAGGTGAGTACCATACATCAAAGTCTCTAATGTTACATTTTTAAGTCTACTTAAAAAGTAGATACAACAGTATTCCAAAATCACTATAACTTTGCACAAGTAATAACAGCATGCTGCATCATTTCTAAATGATGGCGCAAATGACAAAGACATTGTTCTTTATTTTAGATTTTATTAAACATTCAACTGCTTGTTTAACCAGAAGCAGTCTCTATACAAAGTGTTACATTTCATATGTGCCAGCCATGGACACAATGCTCAGTAATCATTTTCAATGTATTAGTAGTCTGATCAGCTCATTGTCTAATATAATAAAATCTGTACATTGTAGGTTTATACCATAAGTTCTTACAAGGTGAGATATTACCGAGATACCGAGATGAAATTTCCATTCTAAACATGTAGAATATTATTGTCTGGCAAGACAGTCTCCTACAGTCTTATATTTTTCAGAGATAGTATTCCTGATAGTTCCTGTAGTTTTATTTCTATCCCATAACAATGTAACCTCTTCAATTTTCTTTTATTTACCCTTTTGCCAATAGTAATAGAATCATCATCTTTAATGTCACTAACCTTTATGTCTAAAGAAGCAGTGTGCACCTGACCACTGCTTTCACCCTCAACATCTCTAACATTTGGGCTATGAGTAAGTTGCTCACCTCCATCACTGTCCTTGCTTATGGTACTCTCCTCATCTGCTTTTACATCTGAGTTAGTTATAGTGCTGAACAGGACTGTAGGACTGCCAGGTAAATTACTTCATTCCTCTAACAATTTTATTTGAGGGCATTCAAACCAAAACTGTTCAGTATTCTTATGTTTCCTACAAAATGTTTCACAATTGTGTTTGCTATGAATGAATACTCTACACTGAGCATATTTTGTCTTTGGACATGCGTATGTTAGATGTTCATAAGACCAACAATGAAAGCAAGTTTTAGGCTGTCACTTATAATACAACAGCTCAAATTACACTTAGCACTTTGACAGCTAGGGAAGATAGGTGTGAAGATAAGTCAAAGTAGTACAATTCAGGCTTCACAAAAGACTGCAGTTTAGCCATTCTAAAAAGAAACAGCAGTAAAAAGCACTTTGGAAGTCTGTTCTGTGGTTTTTGCACTGTTTGTGATTTAAGTAGTCACTGAACGGCATGAAATGTTACTTAAAATGAACTGACTAAAAGACAGCAGTGTATGCATGTAAAATCAATCCAGTGATGGGAACTTTAGGAAGAAAGAGGCCTACATTGCGGGATACCTAGAGGCAGACTAAACAATCAGAATTACTTCAAGATGCCAGACCCATGTGGTCAGACTCATAAATTATGTATAAAAATACATAAAAGCCTGTAAATGGTCCCAAAATAGTGTTAAAATGTAGAAAACACCAAACCATGATGAAATAAACATTTTTTTGAGTCTGTGGGTGCTGTTCTCCTTTAAGTAGTTACTGTTGGGAGGGAGTATCTGTGAATGAAAGCAGCAAAGTTGAAACTGAAATACATTACCATGCAGAATATCTATAACTGAAATATATTACTGTGGCCACTATAGCAATTAGTGAGGGTGTGGTGGGGTGTCTGTGAATGGCAGTGGCAATGCTAAAAATGAAATTCATTACTGTGGTTACTACAGCAACTGGTATTCGTGTGAAGGATGTGTCTGTGATATGCAAAAGCAAAGCTGAAAATATACTACATCACTGTGGTCACTGTAGTAAGTGGGGTGTTATATAGATAGTGTTATCTTGTAAACGATAGCAGTGAAAATGAACTTGATATACATTACTTTGTCCATTATAGGAACTAGTGTGAAATGTGTGGCTGTGAATGGTGTCATCAGATTGGAAGTATTAATAGGCCTATTATTTCTTTCACGTTTTTAGCAATCATGAAAGTGATCTCCAGATCTCCAGAAGAAACTACTGCCATCATTATTCTTTATAAATAAATACTCTTAATTTTCAGGGATGTTTTTGTCTTGTAGGTATTTTTTTTTTTTACTGATAGGATACCAGAGCCTTACTTTAATTAACTCATTATTTATGTAAAACTCAAACCTCTTTCTTAAAGCCAGTACATATGGTAATTCTGGGTTTCAGATATTGGTGTCATATCCAAAAATTGGAAATCCTAATGCATAAGTAATTCCGCAGATCAGATATGAAACTGCATTCTAGATAGTACCGTATATTGATTACACTATTATTCACAGTGCAATGGGGCTCTATCCATGTAAGTATAAAAATGTAAGTGAAAAATATTAAAATTTGGAAATGTGAAAATGCACTATATTAAACTCAGGCTTAAAGCTTTGACAGCTATTCAAAAGTTCAACTTGAGTCCTCCCTAATGAACTATGGAACTGCCACTGTATTTTTTATTCCATCCTTAAAGGTACAAAATTACTTCTGTTGTATAGAATTATTTGATGACAGAGGTAGTTTTTATGAAATGATGGTGGTAGAGTCCATTACGTCATGTTACCTTCACAGATTCAGAATGTTGAGAATTAGCTTACTTTACAACTATTTGTTGAATGTACAATAGAAAGTTCAGATTCAGAAATCATATAAGTACTGCCTGAAATCACACTGTCTTCTGGAAGTATGAAATCATGTCTGCATTTCAGAGAAAGAAGCATTGATATACATAAAAATTCAGGAATAAAATGTCAGCATTATCCAGTCTTGCAATACTGTCTGTACTTGACTACATTGCTGTATCAGAAACTTTCTAAAGGAACCAGAGCAAGAAATTAGTGATACTAAATTGTAATCCATCAGAGTTAAACTAATTAAATACTGAGGCTTTTGTATTAAAAAAGTAAATGCTTCACCATTAAAACAATGCCAGTATACTGTGCATAACCCATGTATATATTTTTCCATTTCTTATCCTTTCATCATATTAGTGTTTCTGACATCCCAGGGTGCTAACTCTATTTTGAAAAGGTTTCCGCGAGCCAATGGCTTTCTGGAGGAGTTGCGTCAGGGGAGCTTGGAGCGTGAATGCCGTGAAGAAATCTGTAACTATGAAGAAGTGAAGGAGGTGTTTGAAAACAGCGAAAAAACTGTGAGTACATACCTTTTGTTTACTACATGATAATACCACAAAAAATGATTAGTGAAATACATCACTGGGCCTACTTCTTCTCAAATCTCTTAGTATAGCTCTGTGGCACATCTTTTGCCTAGGACTGTATTATCTTTATCAGGTATTTTGTAAAATATTGATCACTCCAGTTTCATACAAACAAGATGTTCCTATCACTAAATCTGCAAATTCCCTTTAAGTCAACCCTGTTTTGATATTATATACATTACTCTTCTTTTTCTGCTTTTGACATTAAATTTCAATATATACTGTTGTGTACATTCCCTGTTTTGTAATGACAAGTAACACCTTTCTTCCCCTTTAATATATTTTGTGTTCTAATTCCCCCAACTCTTTCAGTAATAGCATTTACTCACTTTTAGCTGAAATCCTTACTGTAGCTTCACTTGTGCATTAAAACTTCAGGGATAATGTTCCTTGATGTTCTGTCCATGATAACAGTAAACTATTTTTTTTTGTGGGACAAACTTTAGACAACAGTAATGTGAAGTACAGCATCATCCATATTAACTTTGTGTCTTCAGATTTGTTTCATGCCTTTGATGGGACTGTCCATCTTTACTCATGTGTGATGGACGTACCCTGTCCCTGTCCCTAACTCTACTCATTACCTAGCAGCATCACTAGCCAGACAAAGTATATCTTAGGTTCATCGGTTCATACTAGGCTATCTGCCTTAGGGCATTTATAAGCCTAGCCAGAGTGTGTTTGGCTTTCGCCACCCATTTTAAATTAATTTTGCTATGCCCTTTTTCGAGGTTAGTATACTGTGCCTCTGTCTAACAGTGACACAGAAGTGATATGCAGGGTAAACCTACGATCCCCCATCCACTCATCAAGATTCCTCTTGAAGAGAGTCAATGTGGGACTCTGCCTAACCTGGACTGGGATTTTATTCCAGAGTGAAGGGAGCCTCTGGGTTATGAATCTGTCCCTCCAGCATGTCCTATTTATTTCAGTGCTGAGGTTCAAGTCTCTCGAGCGTGTAGCTCAATGGGATTTGGATTTTCTGAGGTGCAGCATGTCCATTAATTCCGGGTTGGACATGGCTTTATACGTCAGGCACAGATCGCCTCTGAGCAGGCGGTATGCCACTGAGTAGAGCTGGAGTTTCTTTAACCAGGCAGCATATGGCATCTGTTTGAGCCCTTTGATCCTCTTGGTGAGGTATTTTTGGGTCTTTCCAGTTGCTGCAGGTGTCTGGTAAGGTGCATCCCAAAAGGGGCATTGTACTCAATTATGGGCCTGATGAGGGATGAGTAAAGAGGCACGATGACCTCCCCTGATCTAGATGTGAATCCCTTCATGATTAGGTGGGCTATATAAAATGTTTTTCTAACCACTTTGGCCACGTGGTTGTCAAATGAGAGCTTGCTAATTACTTCTTCTGTACTTAATGGATTACCACCTATGTGGTAATTTGTGGGCACTTTGTTTTTGCCAAAGGGGATGACTATACACTTTTTGGCGTTTAGCTTGAGGTCATGGCTCTGGCACCAGTTGTCTGTTTCTATGAGGCCCTTTTGGAGGATGCTTGTGTCAGTTGGAGAGTCGATTATGGCGCCCGGTTTGAAGTCATCTGTGAACTTGGTCAGCCACAACCTTCCGTGTTGGCCTGTACCTCCGAGAAATATATACTGAACAAGAGAGGTCACAGGACTGAGCCTTGTAGGACACCATTTGTAACTGGTTTGGAGTCTGACATGGCTCCAGCAATTCTAACCATGTGGGTTCTGTCCTTGAGCCACTTTGCAACCCATCTAGTAACACAGGGGTTGATATTTAAGCTGGTGAGCTTATCTATAATGCCCGAGTGGTGTATTGTATCGAAGGCTTTTGCGAGGTCCAGGTAGGCTGTGTGGACCACCTTCCCCTCGTCAATGGCCTTGGTGACTGTTTCAAAGAAATCGACCAGGTTTAAGAGGCAGGATCTGCCCTTAACAAAGCCGAACTGGGTAGGATCCACTGTCTGTAGGTCCCCAATATCTTTATTTATGAGGTCCATGATGATCTTTTCCATAGCTTTGCAAACCAAGCTAGTCAGGCTTATGGAGCGATAGTTTACAGGATCCGTTGAGGCACCACCTTTGTGGAGAGGACCACTGTTGCTGTACGCCACTCTTTGGGTACATATCCTGTAGTAAGGCTGAGATTGAACAGTAGTTTTATGTTTGGGTTTAGTTCTTCTTGGAGTTCATGTAGGATGCAGCCCGGGACACCGTCTGGTCCTATTGATGCTGTGTTTTTTGCTTTGGAGAGGGCGGCTCTTACCTGAGCATCTGAGATGTCAGGGAGGCAGCACTCTGCTGGGATAGATATTTGTCCTTTTGGTGGGGAGGGGGGGAGAAGTTTGTGCTGAACCTGTCAGCTAGAATGTTGGCAATGTCTGTGGGTTTGGTGTATTATTTTGTCATTTTGGACTAATTCTGAGCATATCTGGGAATTCCCACCCAGGTTCCTAACATAACTAAAGAAAGCCTTGTGATTATCCTTAGTGTCCTGTGCAATTTTTCTCTTGAAGCTGGCCTTAGATGATTTTATGAGTGCCCGTAGTTTTTTGCTAATACTGATCAGAGATGCCTTCCCTTTTTGGGATTTTGCTCTATCATCTAGTAGCTTCCTCCTTCTATTGTATAGCTTGTTTATGGCTGGGGTCCGCCAGACAGGACGTCTGCCTTTGGAGGATTGGGTCTTGGTTTTATTTGGGATTGCATGATCCATGCATTCCTGAAGGTGTTCATAGAATGTGTTTATAAAGGATTCTTCAGTTTGGGCCGTATTTTCCACAGGCCCGGGGGCTTTGAAGGATTCCACCTCAGTTTTGAGGAGTGTGAAATTTGCTTTAGAGAAGTTTTTCACTGTGGTTTTCAGGGCAGGGGGTGGGGTCGGGATGTGAATATCCAGTGAGATTAGTTTATGGTCTGATCTTACCAGTGAGGGATACACTTCTGGTCTGGAGCATAAAGTCCCCATGTTGGTGATGATCAGGTCCAGTATGTTTTCCCCTCTTGTGCGAGTGATAACAAGTTGTTCCGTAGCATTTGAGTTTATAAATTCTAGGAACCTTTGGGCTAGGGTGTTGGTGCTAGAATAATGCTCCCAGTCTATGTTTGGGTAGTTGAAGTCGCCCAATATAATGGTGTTTGGAGAGACCTTCATATTTTCCAGTGTTCTCAGGAAGGCCGAGTGGGGTTCCTGGGTTTGGGAAGGTGGTCTGTAGCAGGCTATAAACTGGAAGGCAGTTTTACCCACTGTTAGTTGCACATGGATAGTCTCTGATGCTTCGTGCTGTGCCACCAACCTGGAGGTGTGGGTATCTTTGACGAATATTGATACTCCCCCTCCTTTTGTGGTTCGGTCCAAGTTTTGGGGGCGAAAAGCATGGTATGAGGTATAACCTGGTAGTGCTGGGGTGCTCTCGGGAGCCTTGAACCAGGTTTCTGTTACTGCACAGATATCGATGTTCTCCATGCTAATGAGAGTTTCGAGTGCATGCATCTTGAGGTTTAGACTTCTGGCGTTGAGTAGCATTATGTGATACCTATGGAGGTGGGTTTGTCTTTTGAGCCTTGCCTAAAAAAGGCGCTATGGGGGTAGCAAGAGCCTTTGCCAATATCCGAAACCCAGGAGTGACAGGTGCAAGCCGTCCCTAGCGAAGCATCGTGGCTTGTCAAGTATGTCATCCCAGGCTGTTTGGTTTTTGTGGGGGTTTTTGTTCTGTTTTTTGGATTGAATGTTTCATGATTTTTTTATTTTTTGTATTCATTAATTTTGGCATTTATTTCTTAATCTGTGCATAGATATTTATAAACAGATTTAAGCATGCACACGCACACACGTGCACGCGCACACACACACACACACACACACACACACACACGCACACACATATATATATATATATAGATAGATAGCTCGATAGATACATATATATATATATATATATATATATATATATATATATATATGCAGTCTGCCTGTTTTTTTCTTCTTTCTTTTTATTTCAATCAGGCTATGGTCAGTATTCATATGCACAGAACACACTTACTTTGTTTAGATCAACTGCATAGAAGAAAACATGGGAAATGCCAACAGTCTAGCCTGAATGGACAGCACTGTTTTTGTCCCTCTACTTGGAACTAGGGATATTGTGTACTGCATTGCATTGCACTGTCATGCACACAGAGAAATGCAGTCTGTGCATGTCTATGCGCATTACATCACTGTATATAAAGTGTCTTTTCCCAGTCATCCTCTCTGAAATGTATTTCACACTGCACCCCTGTTTTACAGTATAAGTGCATTTAAACAGCTGGTCACACACTGTGCTGTACTGTGTATGCTTCAGTTAGTATGTTGTTTCCAACTTGCTATGGCCATGCTATTTCATTGTGAAGGACAGAGGCTCCTATCATGTGCACATTCATGCAGCAAGACATATTACCTCTTAGCTCCAACTGTACATTCCACTGCGGGATGCAGTTTGTGCTATACTGTGCATATTGCTTAGACCTGAGATGCATTCCCATATATACCCTGCCAGCAACATGGCCCTCAGCTTACTGAAGAACTGAAAAGCCGATCAATCCACTATTCAGACTGTGATTCATAGATGTTCTGTATGTTATGTAGCATGCCACTGCAAGTGAAGCAGCCATATATAGGTTCATAGGTAGGTACTAGGCTATCTGCCCAAAGGCATTTATAAGCCTAGCCAGAATGTGTTGGCTTTTGCCTCCCCCTTAGATTAGTTCCCTGTGCCTCTGTCCAGCAGAGCCACTGAACTGATCCCCGGGGTAAATTTTCTGTTTCCCATCCACTCGTCAAGGTTTCTCTTGAAGAGTGTTAGTGAGGAGCTCTGCTTAATGTAGATTGGAATCTTGTTCCAAAGCATGGGAAGTCCCTGGGACAGGAATCTATCCCTCCAGCACATCCTATTTATTGTTGTGGTGAGGTTTAGATCCCTAGAGCATGTGGCTCGAGGGGATAAGGTTTTCTTTAGGTGGAGCATGTCCATCAATTCTGGGTTGGACATGGCCTTGTATGTCAGGCAGAGATCACCTCTGAGTAGGCGGTATGCAACCAAGTACTGCTGGAGTTTCTTCAGTCGAGCTGCATAGGGCATCTGTTTGAGGCCAGTGATCCTCTTGCTGAGGTACTTCTGTAGTCTTTCCAGCTGTTGCAGGTGTCTTGTAAGGTACATCCCAAATGGGGCATTGTACTCTATGATGGGTCTGATGAGTGATGAGTAGGGGCACAATGACCTCCTTTGATCTGGATGCAAACCATTTTGTGATTAGGTGGACCACATAGAAGGATTTTCTAACCACTTTGGCAATGTGATTATCAAAGGAGAGATTACTATCTACTTGGGTCCCCAGATCCCTTATTATGTTTTCTGTATTTAGGGGGCTAGCACCTATGTGGTAGTTTGTGTGTACTTTGTTTTTTCCAAAGGGGATGACTATGCACTTTTTGGCATTTAGCTTGAGGCCATGATTTTGACACCAGGTATCTGTCTCAGTGAGACCCTTTTGGAGGATGTCTGTGTTAGCCGGAGAGTCAGTTATAGACCCTAGTTTGCAGTCGTCTGCGAACGTGGTAAGCCATAGTCCTCCTGTGCTTGCCTGTACCTCTGAGAAGTATATGCTGAACAGGAGGGGTCCTAGGACTGAGCTCTGGGGAATGCCACTTGTAACCAGTTGAGAGTCAATCCTAGCTCCCGCAATTCTCACCATGTGGGTTCTGTCCATGAGCCAATTGGCAACCCATCTTGTGACATAGGGGTTTATGTTCAGGCTGGTGAGCTTGTCTATAATACCAGAATGGAGAATGGTGCTGAAGGCCTTTGCAAGATCTAGGTATGCTGTGTGTACCACCTTTCCCTCATCTATAGCCTTGGTAACTGTCTCAAAGAAGTCCACCAGGCTTAGGAGGCATGATCTGCCCTTAAAAAGCCGAACTGGGTAGGGTTCAGTGTTTGGAGGTTCCCAATATCTCTGTTAATGAGTTCCATGATGATGATGCGCTCCATAGCCTTACAGACCAAGCTAGTCAGGCTTATAGGGTGATAGTTCCCAGGGTCTGTTGTGGCTCCACCTTTGTGGAGCAGAATAACCATTGCTGTGCACCACTCTGTGGGTACGTAGCCTGTGGAGAGGGTGAGTTTGAACAGTATGTTTAGGTGAGGGGTTAGTTCATCTTTGAGCTTGTGTAGGATGCAGCCTGGGACACTTTCCGGTCCCACTGATGCTGTGTTTTTGGCTTTGAAGTTGGCTGTTTTAACCTGAGTGTCTGTGATTTCAGGGGCTCTACGTTCTTCTGGTATGATTATGGGCCCTTTTGGGGGTGAGAGGTGGGGTGAAGTTTGCACTGAACCTGTCTGCCAGGAGGTTGGCAATATCAGTTGGTTCAGTGTATTTTGTGGCATTCTGCATTAACTCCAAGCAGATCTGAGCATTGCCACTTACATTCTTGACATAGCTAAAGAATGCCTTGTGGTTATCTTTGGAGTCCTTGGCAATTTTTCTTTCGAAGCTCGCCTTGGACAATTTTATGAGGGATCGTAGTTTCTTGCTGATACTGATCAGGGATGTCTTCCCTTCTTGGGATTTTACTCTTTTTCTGTGCTAGTTTCCTCCTTCTATTGTATAGCTTGTTTATGGCAGGGGTCCACCAGACTGGTTTCCTTTTCTTGGAGGAGTGAGTCTTGGTTTTGCTTGGGATAGCATGATCCATGCGTTCTTGTAGGTGCCCGTAGAATGCATTAGTAAAGGATTTTGCAGCTTGGACAATGTTATCCTTTAGCATGGGGGCTTTGAAACTTTCCACCTCAGTCTTAAGTAACGTGACGTGTGCTTTTGAAAAGTTTTTCATGGTGGTTTCCTTGCCTGGGGGTGGGGGCAGAATGTGGATATCCAAAGTGATTTGTTTATGGTCAGATCTAACCAGCAAGGGGTTGAACTCCGTTGTGGAACACCAGTCACCCATGTTGGTGATGACCAGGTCCAATATGTTGTCACCTGTGGTGGGAGTGTTGACCAGTTGATCCAGGGCATTTGAGTTTATAAATTCTAGGAAGTGTTGGGCAAGGGAGTTAGTACTTGAGTAGTTCTCCCAGTTAATGTTTGGGTAGTTGAAATCACCCAATATCAGGGTGTTTGGTAGGACCTTTATGTTTCCCAATTTTTCCAGAAATATGGAATGGAGGTCCTGGGACATGGTGGGTGATCTGTAGCAAGCTAAAATTTGAATTGCAGATGTTCTTCGTGTTTCACTGTTGCAGTCATTACATTTGGGTAATCCTGCTGACAGGTTGCCCTCAGCCGGGCTGAATTCCAACGTCCTGAGTCCTGCATCGGCCGCTGTCACCCCTTCCCTGACGTCAGGTCATCAGGGGTATAAAAGAAGCAGCTGATGCCATTTTCTTCAGTCTTTCTTGCCGCGCGGCGCCCGAAGCAGAAGCAGTTCGCAAGTGTCGGTCGGCCAACTCCTGAGATTTTCGTGCTTGAGTTTCAGATCCGAAGTCTTCAATAAAACTAAGTACCCCATTGGGGAAACTTTTTTCTTGCTCCAGACCAATGTCAGAAAAAGTTAATAATTGTATTTCTTGTGGAAAGCAAATACCTCATAAGGATTTTCATTCTTACTGTATTCCTTGCCTAGGCCCTGATCACAATGTTACTGGTTGTCGGTTTTGTGCTAGATTTAACCAACGCACTATTAAGCGTCGGTATGATTTTGCTTAAAACTTTTTTGGACGCCGGTTTAATTATCCTGAAATATCATCGGATAGCCATCCGACTACCGGAGTTTACAAAAAACACAAAGAAAAGGATAGAGAAAAACAACCGCGGCCCAAAACCGACGACGAAGCTTCTCCTAAGCCAGTCGCCGGTTCGCCGATTCTCAGTGAGGTGCTTTCACAGCCCCTGACGCCCGCTACTTTAGAGTCGCAGGCCGCTACCGACTCCCACGTGGAGTCGGCCATGCTGCTGGATACTCAAGGTATTGGAGCCTTGGACGCTAATCCCTCAGATGGGTCCGGAGCCGCTGAGCAGGTACCGGCTTCTGAGTATGTATTCAGACCTAAACATCTTTACATTAAAATGACTTCAGCTTCAAAGGCAAAGATTAAAGCACCTTCTAAAGCAAGGAAACAAACTCAAGAGCCATATGGACAGGCCTCTATGCCCAAAAAACAGAATATTCTCTTCCCCCTATGAGGATTCTGATCCTGAAGAATCTATAACTTCAGCATCTCCTCCTGAGGACTATTCCTTCGGGGAAACCTTGCATACCATGAGGGAGCATTTCCGCTGGGAGAGCCAAGATTTTTCAGAATCTAAAAAGAGGCTCAGGGATTTTCTTTTACTACCTCAGCACAGGCCTCTAGCCATTCCACCTGTGTTAGACATTGTAGATGATGTATTTTTGGAGACTAGTCTGACCCCTGACTCCTTACCCCCAGCTCCTGTTAAGCCTGACAGATATTACAGGGTTCCTGACTCACACAAATTTCTTTTTAGAAACCCTGCTGCTGACCCAGAAACTATTTCACAGGGTCCAAAGGGAGTTAAGGCTTCCACTGCAAAAAACCCAACCCCCTCTGACAGAGATTCAAGGGCACTGGATAGATGGGGAAAAAAGGTTTACACATCTGCAACTTTGGCTATAAGGGCCTTAAACTGTCAATTTCATATGCTTAAGTATCAGCAACATGTCATGGAATTGCTTAAACAGAAAATGTTGTTGAATTCTGAATGTGCAGAAAACAAGGAAATGCAGGATTTATTGTATGCAGCAGAACAAGTTGGAAAACATACTTTGCAATGTGGTTTTGATTCTTTGGAGGCCTCCTGCTGGGCGACAGTTACGGGTTCTGCAATTAGGAGGCATGCTTGGTTAAAGGAACAAAATCTGCCTGATCATGTTAAAGTAAAATTACTAGATGCACCTTTACAGCATGATACTTTGTTTGGTGTTAAGGCAGAAGAGGTGTTAAAGAAAATGGAGGACAAAGCTAAATCTATGCAAACTGTCAACGATCTTTTACAAGTACAGCCACCTAGGTTTAGTAGACACTGGCCTACAAAGAATTGGTCCTTTCCTGTGTCAGACAGACCTCAAAGGGGCAGATCCAGATGCCCTAAGGGCAGATCCCAGGCACAAGGTTCTTATAGGCCCAAGAAATGGGGGGCTTCTACCTCCAAAGCTGGAGAAGATAGATCACAAACATACAGAAAACAGTCCCAATAACTTCTCCCTGCCTGCACCAAGTACTTATCTTCTGGCAGCACCCTTAGGGGGAAAATTAGCACTTTTTGCTCAAAATTGGCACATCATAACCCAGGTAAGTGGGTTCTAAATATAGTGTCACAAGGCTACAAGTTCCATTTCCATACTCTGCCAAAGGCAAACGGCTGGCCACATCTGCCAAAAAATCAATGGGCAGAGGCACAAAAACAAGTCTCATCTCTCATGGACATGGGGGCCATTCAACAAGTACCAGAGCAAGAGCAGGGACAAGGATTTTACTCAAGATTGTTCTTGGTACCCAGAAAGGACAAGGTCTGGATACCTGTACTGGACCTATCTATTCTAAACACATTCCTGGATATAACAAAATTCAAAATGTTGACTTTGCAGCAGCTTCTGCCCATGCTGGGCAAGAATGCTTGGCTTGTGACTTTAGACCTAAAAGAGGCATACCTGCATGTTCCAGTCAGACAATCATACAGAAGATACCTAAGATTCAAGGCAGGTTCAATGCATTACCAATTCTCTCCACTGCCCTTTGGCTTATCTACTGCACCCAGTGTCTTTACAAAGTGCCTGGCACCAGTAATTGCATTCTGCAGACAAAGAGGAATACAAATATAGCCTTACTTGGATGACTGTCTCATTCAAGCAGAGAACAAGGACATTCTTCTTCAGCATCTGGCATTTGTAAAAAGACTTCTAACATGCCTAGGGTACACAGTCAACAAAAAGAAATCAAAACTAGTACCCTCACAAGAGATAATATTCCTGGGTGCAAGGTTGAATACAACTGCCCAGATGGCTTATCTCATGCCAGACAAACAAAGGCAACTGACTACCTATTTCAAAATGTTGGCAACAAAGGCCCAATTATCTGCAAGAAAAATTCTGCAGGCTTTGGGCTTCATGGCCTCCTGCATCCTACTAATTCCATGTGCAAGACTGCATATGAGGAAACTTCAATGGTACCTAAAAAGTGTTTGGACTCAACATTGCCACAGCCTGGAAACAGTCATTACTCTCATTCCCTGCCTGCAACAGAAGTTTCAATGGTGGGCAAAGGCTTGTCACTAGAACAAGGGACAGCCATTCACATTACCTCCAGCCAGGCAGACACTAACAACGGATGCATCAGACTATGCCTGGGGAGCCCACATGGCAAGAAGATGCATTCAGGACACATGGTCCTCAAACCAAATGCATCTACATATCAATCAAAAAGAGATGTTAGCTATTCAAAATGCACTGACAGCCTTCAAGGACCTACTTCAACTGGAACAACTATTGATAAAGACAGACAACACCACGGTCATGCGGATTATAAACAAGCAGGGGGGCACACATTATTACCCCCTTTGCAGACTAGCCATGACCTTGTGGGACACAACTTTGACTTACCAAGTACATCTGCAGACACAATTCCTGCCAGGAAAGGAAAATACTCTGGCAGACGAACTAAGCAGAAACCTCATGGATCCCCACGAGTGGAAGCTGGATCCACAAGTCTTCAGCATGATAACAAGGAAATGGGGATGCCTGGACATAGATCTATTTGCCTCCCCTCTCAATTACCAACTAAAAAGATTCTGCACAAGGACTTATTACAGACAAGTATGGAAAGAGGACGCCCTATCTTTCAGCTGGAAAAACCTATCAGTATATGCCTTTCCTCCACTGCCTCTCCTCCCCAAGGTGCACCTAAAGGTCAAACAGGAGAAGCCAAAGATGATACTAATTGCCCCAGACTGGCCACACCAGTACTGGTATCCAATACTAAGGAACTTATCTCTATACCCAGCTTGGGCCTTGCCTCAAATACCTTGACTACTGTCCCAGCAAAACAATCAGATCATGCGCAGCCAACTCAGGACATTAAACTTGGCAGCATGGCGGATAATGTAGTCATACAAAAAACACCACTCAGTAAAGCTGTGATGGATGTCATTCTGGAAGCCAGAAGGCCTAGTACTAGAAAGTCTTATGCTGGAAAATGGAAGATATTCTGTGCCTGGAACCAGGCACAAGGAATTGATACAGCAGTACCAAATATTCCTCAGATTTTGCAATACCTAATTGAGATGCTGGATAAAGGCCTATCTTTTTCATCAATTAAAATTCATGCCTCTGCCATTTTGGCTCATTACAATACAGAGCCCCCACTTTTTTTTCACCCTTTATTAAGGCAGTACCTCAGAGGAGCCAAATATTTAAGGCCCCCAAGGAGACTAGCAATGCCTGCATGGGACCTCAACTATGTCTTGGAAAAGCTCACACTGCATCCTTTTGAGCCAGCTGTTACTGCTGATATGAAGGTTTTATCTTAGAAAACAGCTCTGCTCTTAGCAATTACTTCTGCAAGATGAGTTTCAGAGCTACAGGCGCTCATGGCTGTGGAACCTTTCATCATTTTTCATACAGACAGGGTCTCCATGAGGACAAACCCAACATTTATGCCTAAAGTAGTGTCCAGTGTGGCTCTTAACCAAGCCATCCATCTGCCAACCTTTTACCCAAATCCACAGAACAAGGGGGAGAGAATTCTGCATTCTTTGGACGTTCACAGACAGCTTAGATTCTACTTGGACAGAACCAAAGCTTTCAGGAAGACAGAGCAATTACTAGTGGCATATGCTGCAGGATCACGAGGGAAGCCTATCTCAAAGCAGACTATTTCTAAGTGGTTAGGCCACTGCATTCATTTCTGCTACTTACACCATGGCAAGCCAGTGCCTAAGGGCATTAGGCCTCATTCCACCAGAGCTGCAGCCACCTCAGCAGCCTTTCTCAGGGGAGTACCAACCAGAGACATTTTAGAGGCGGCTGCTTGGAGTTCAGTGCACACCTTCACAAAGCATTATCATCTGCCACTCTACTCTAAATCCGGGGCAGGCTTTGCCACTGCAGTCCTGCAGGGCCTCATAGCCGCTCCTACTGCTGTCTAGTTCCAGCCTCCCAACCATAGCTTTGGGACTCTACCCAAATGTAATGACTGCAACAGTGAAACACGAAGAACATATTACAGTTGTGTACCCTTACCATAAATGTAGATGTTCGAGTGTATTCACTGTTGCAGTCCAGGTTACCCACCCACCTTCCCCCTTTTTTCTTTTGGATCTTATCTTTCCTTCTCTGATTTATACTACCTATGTGGTATATTTGCTTATAGATGAAGGTAAAATTTATATTGGTGTATTTCTGAATATATATATATATATAAAGTTTGGCTACCCTTTTTGGGGGCACCTGACATCTGGGGCAAGAAAAACTGAAGAAAATGACGTCAGCTGCTTCTTTTATACCCCTGATGACCTGACGTCAGGGAAGGGGCAACAGCGGCCGACGCAGGACCCAGGACTTTGGAATTCAGGCTGGCTGAGGGCAACCTGCCAGCAGGATTACCCAAATGTAATGACTGCAACAGTGAATACACTTGAACATCTACATTTATGGTAAGTGTACACAACTGTGATTTTTGCCCGTTGTTAGTTGCACGTGGATGATCTCTGAAACATCGTGCTGTGCCACTAACCTAGAGGTGTGGGTATCCTTGATGAATATGGGAACTCCCCCACCTTTTGTATTTCAGTCCGGGTTCTGTGGCCGAAATGTATGGTATGAGTTGTAGCCTGGTAGTGCTGGGGTGCTCTCTGGAGCCTTAAACCAGGTTTCTGTTACTGCACAGATATCAATTTTCTCCATACTGAGGAGTGCCTCGAGTGTGTGCATTTTGAGGTTTAGACTTTTGGCATTGAGTAGCATTACCCTCAGATTTTTGTTACTTGTGCTATTTACAACGGTGAGTTTGTCTTTTGAGCCTTGCCTAAAAAAGGCACTATGGGGGTGGCAAGAGCCTTGGCCAGTATTCGAAAGCCTAAAGATGACAGGTGCAAGCCGTCTCTAGCGAAGCAGCGTGGCTTGTTGAGCATGTCATCCCAGGCGGACAGACACTGGATCCCCTTTGAATGACACCAGAAACTTAGCCAATTGTTGAAATTGATAATTTTTTTCTTTATACCGTTGTATCATTCTTGGTGAGGGCAGGATGCTACTCAGGGTCAGGATCATACCGGCCTGGGCTATGTGATCAGAGAGCCTTCCATGTCTCTTTTCATGTAGTCCAGGGTGGTACAGCTCAGGTCATTCAAACCAACATGGACAATGACAGAGTCATATTTGTACTTGTTCTGGAGTGACCTGAGTGCTTGTGTTATGTGACGGATCCTGGCACCCAACAGGCAGCTAACAGTAACCTTCTCCTTATTCAGCCTAGAGAGTGGGACGTCAGTGTGCCTGACTATAGAGTCACCTATTACTAGTATGTTGGGTATTTTATTTTGCCTTAAGGGCTGTGATTGTGTGGCACACTGGTTTTGTGAAGTATGTGTTTCATGGTTTGTGTTGGGGGGGTGGAGGTTGCTTGGATGTCTGCTTTGGAGGTCTCTGTTGCTTTTTCAGATTTATTTTATTTATTTTATTTATTTATTTTATTTTACATTTGTTGACCGGGCTAGTCTAGCTGGATATATTTCCATTTTCAGTAGAGGCCCGGGGAGAAAAGCTCCAAACATTAATAGTTAGATCATTACTTAAAATACAGCAACAAGGATGGTAAACATAGTTGAAACATCATAAATGAAAGTAGTTCACATAAGTATACAAAATCAGTAATAATATTAAAAAAAGTGATCAAAAAAAGATATTTACACTAGTATAGAAATCATTAAGAATGGTGAGATGAATTCTATTACACAATAAACGTGACATAGTGTTATTATGTACTAGGTTGTACTAACAATAAGCAGGATGAATCTACAAAATTGCTTCATTGTGGTCAGCAGTTCAGTTCTTCATCATAGAAATTATAGAAATATGTGTGAAAAATTGGTTGGGTGTAGAAGTAACATTAGTAGAGGAAAAGGTTAGTCAGGTTTACAACATGGACATAACCAGTGAGTTTTAAAGTATGTTTTTAGTCTTTGTTTAAAGAGAAGCAAAGATGAAAGTGTTGTTAGTTCATGTGGAAGGAGGTTCCAGTCTTTTTCCACTGTGTTAGAAAACAGGGAATCTCTAGCCAAGTTATTAGTTTTGGTTATGCTAGCTAGAAACTTGTTAGAGGAGCGCAGTGAGTTTAGGTTTTTATAAGGGATTATGAGATTGGATAGTATGGGAGTGCTAGTAGGTTGATAAAATATCTTGTGGGTCATGGTTAGTTGGGAGATTTTCAGAAGGTTTTGAAGTTCAAGCCAGCCAAGCTGCTTTAGATTTAGACAGTGGTGAGTTCGAAAGATTTTTATTTAGAGCCTCCGAGTATGTTTTCGTATATTTATGTGTGTTTTTTGCTGGTGCTGGTTTAATGGGTCTATGTGAGACTGGTGGTGTGATGCCAGTATTTCCCTTCTCCTCTTGACTGTCTGATCCAGTCTTGGGTTGAGAGAGTTTAGCCTCCAGTTTGGCTGTATAATTGCATCTCTTGCATGTATTAGTGTTTGGTGGTAGGAGGAGAGGGTTGTCTGTGTACATGAGGCAGTTGTAACATTGCTTCAAAATGCCCAGATTCACCAGTTGGACTAGAGAGTACACCTGAAACTGCCCTTTGGACATGCCTGGATAGGTACAGTGAACTGTTGTACTGAATAGCTGGTAAGGTCGAATAGAGAGCCTTGTCCTTCTGTACATTATAGGGGGGTCTAGTGCTAGGGTTTATAAGTGCTTGCTATGAGTTTTGAGCAAGTACCGGGCTGAGAAATGAATGGCTTGAGTGCTTAAGTTGAAAGTTTGTCTAGTTCCAAGGGAAAAATTGAAGAAGAGACTTTGTGGAGCCGGGAATAGTTATACCCTAGCTAACCAGCACTGCCCTGCATGCAAAACCGGACAAATGCAGATTTTATAGCAGAGAAATAAAAGAGATAGAAATTGCCAATAAACTACTAATTTCTGGGCTGAAACCACTCCTCCAGGGACAGATAGGCTGCTCAAAACTCCCCTCTCTCACAGGTGAACAGAGAAACTTTCTTTTATCCAAGTAAGGTATGGGCAAACACAGAGATTTGTAACACAGCCCTGAATTCAGCACTAACCTGAAAACTGGACTATACTAGCTAAGAAAGGCAGGAAACATTTTTTTTTTTTTTTTTTTTTTTTTTTTTTAAGAAACTAAAGCAGATACAATAAAAAACACTTTAAATGCACAGAAAAGGATGCTTATTGTTATATATCTCAGTTCAGAGTTGTAGTCAATGCCCCTAGTAATAAAGTAGGAAGAAACACAAATACAGTGAAAGCAGATGAATAAAGTGCAATTACCCAATTAACCAGAAAAAAGCTCAACACTGAGCCCTGTTCCAGCAGTCTTCAATCAGACAAGTTCTAATTGTTGAGCATCTTAGTCCCAGCTAGCATTAGAGGGCAGTGAGGAAACCTGTTTGTGAATACCTGTATGCAAATGGCCCTGTATGCAAATGGCCGTATAATGATATGAAAATGAAAGCAGGCAGTCATATTAGAGCATAATCTGTGCTTGAAGAAAGTTGCGATTCATAGCCATAAATAACTGGAAGCACATGGCAGCTTGCATATTATTATAAAAGCAGAAAGCTTGGAGATTTTCATGCAGCAGATATATTTGAAATACCAGCAGCATTTTCTTCCATAATTGCCACTGCCTTGCAATTAATAGTATGATACAATTAAAACACAGCATGGATGAAAATATAAGAGGCAGCTCATTGCGTACCCCATCTAAAAGGCTAGCAGTTCATGGACTGTTTGCACATGGAGAGAGATATTAAATGGGTGCTGGGTGACATGTTGGCCCACAAGCAGATCAGGAGGGTCTATGTCAAATCTTCGAACGATGGAAATGTCGAACGTCATATAGTCGAGACCATATGATCGACATTTCAAGTGTTCGAAGACTGACTTTTAATGGCGCCACACGGTGCAGAATGGGATAATTTCCCTTTTCTGCACTGAAGTGCAGTGTCGGATTTGGTATATTTAAGTAGGGGATGTGTGGGGGGTGCAGGGGGGCTTTCCCCCTGCTTGCACTGTTAAGGTGTGTTTTTCTTGTTTTTTTTTTGTTTGTTTGTTTTTTTTTATTCCATATTCGAACTTCCAAATGTCACCCACATGGTCTCGACCATATGGTATTCAAAATTTCGGACATTCGAATATTTAACATAGACCTGATCAGGAGGAATACATGGAGTTCTTGTATCAGTGGACACCAACATATGTGTAGCTGTCACTGGACTAGCTAGAGGGATATCTCAGAGTCTGGTGGAAGAGACAGAGGTCTTGTGGGGTCTACTCATTATCCAGGACAATGTCTTTCTTTGACTGGGAAGTGGAGTAACTGTGAGATAGCCTGATGTGGCAGGACTTGAAGTCTAGATGACAGTGATATTATAGTAATGCAGGAACATAAACTGACTGGAGAATGATATCTCTGTAGCATCGAGCCATCCTAGGACAGTGTGATTCCATCCGTTAGTCAACATGATCCATCTGCTAGTTCCTAATAAAATCCTTCTTGGACATTCAGCAGCTAGCATGCAGTCAGGTGTGTCCTAATTCCATTATTCTCCAGTCTATTACTTTCATATTGTCCAATGTTCTGCATCACTATTTGTCTGCCCATCTATGTCTGTGTCTAGCCCATAGCTCTTCCTCCTACTGTGTCCACATCCATCCATTTGTATTATTTTGCATTTGTTCATTTCCACTACTCACTACTCTTCCTTGTTTCTCTGTCATTTTACATCTTATTTCTTTTCTGTCTCTCATTATAAAGTAGGGGACCTATCCCACAAAAAAAATGTGACCTGATTTTCCCATCTACTCTTTTCTGTACGGTTTTCTACTGTCTGATTCTCTGCTTGCTGTATGCCTTCATTCCCTACCTTCCTATACTCTTTCCTTTTTTTTTTAATGAGGCCAGTAGGTACATGCTTTTTGGATACTACAATTGCGGTTTGTCATTTTTTCCCACATTCTTACACTCTGCTACAACATGCAGTGACTTTTACTCCCCTCTACATATATACTATACTGTCTGCATCACCACTGCAGATATCACTGCTCAGCTGTGGTCAGCTTATGGTTTTGCTGAGTTACTTCACACCCCTCTGGAGCTGTCCACACCAATGCACATTGTTTTCACATTTCTTTATTTGAGTATGGTTTTCACCAATGTGCATCACCACTATATGGCACTTGTGTGATGTGGATTTCTGTGAATCCCTGTTTCAGTTTTCTGTGGCACACATTGAGCGCACACTCACAGATGCATGGTTGCTTCAGTTTTCTGTGGCATACATTGAGCATGCATTCAAGTTGCATAGTTGCATCAGTTTTTTGTGACATGCACTCACAAATGAAGGTTTTATGAATCACAGATCTGCCAGCAACTG
>NC_056749.1:738784207-738799207 GCF_019279795.1 Protopterus annectens
AGCTGTTAAACAGTTTATTTGGACTTTTAAAAAGGCCAGATTAAGTGTTTAACAGGATCCCACTGCTCTTCTGTCATGGCCACTCTGTGTGGCAGTGGTACAGCTTTCAAAAATTCATTTAGCGCTGCTAAACATTTTTTTCCTTTATATGTTGTAGTGCACATACGAATGTAAAGTTGCAAACACTACAGAGAGCAATAATTGGGTCTGTCTGATTATAACACAGTTGTTATGTGTTCTTGAGGTAGATTTTGACATCCATGTCTCAAACACACAACAACTGGGCTATGAGCTGAGACCTGCTCATAATCCTCTATATGATCCTTTTAACAGGATTACTTAATGCTTCTGCTCATATTTTTCTCATGTAACTCTTTATCCAATAAAATTACTGTCACATCATCTGCCAAATGTGCTGCTTTCAATTTTCATTAAGAAGTAATACCCTTATTGGAATGCTGTCCTGACACAGTGCACATTTTTCATACCTTCACAGCTGTTACAATAAATGAATAGAGCTGTTATATAACATACCCCCTCATACTTCAGGTCTTGTATCCTGGTATATCATTTTGTTGCACCTGGCAATATAAATAGCTACCATCTGCACTGTCAAATGTCTTCACCTCACTGAGTGAAACTCTACAATTTAATTCCCCTCCACAGCTACTAAAATGTTCATATATGCTGATTATTCTGGGCATATAGTTGTTAAAGACTCTGCTTTGTTCTGCATACACATATGCCACATGTATGTACAAATCATTTAAGTTTTGCAAGCATTATAATCAGTGATCTCGTGTTTCTAATATCCACGTTGTCTCCTTTATATGATCATAGGAGGTTACTAGGCTAATGGCCCAATTTTCTCAATTCTCAATGCTCATGGGCTAGAACTGTTTTGGTATATACCTGTGCTTTAGGACATTTACAAATTACCCCAGTCCATAAGGACAACAGAACACAAGCTGGGGTGAATTTGTCATTTCCCATTAATTGGTCCGAATTATATGTGAAGAGGCTTAAGTAAGAGCTCTGTTTCACATGATTATATACCTGTCCCTCCGACATGTTTTGTTTATGTCACAGGTGACGTTTAGATCTTTAGATCAGTTCATTCTAGTGCTGTTGGTTTTGCAAACCATCTGGGCTGAATCAACATGTATTCTCCTCAGTGGAAGTGGACACAGCACCTTTAATACTGAAATGTTACTTACCTGTCACTATACTCCACTCCTTGTCCAGTCCAGATATACACACAAGTTTCCCACAGTGAGAATCAAACCTCCTACTTATGTAGTTAAATAATGTAAAGAGCACAGTAAGTGCCACAGAGAAACCTTTCTTCAATATATACATTAACAATGCACTGTTGTTACATTGCATTTTACCTGTCAGTATTATTTTATTCATGTCAGGCAATACCTTAGAGAAATATATTGGTCATCTCCAGTGCACTTTGTTTTATATGCCTGTTTCATTCTTTCATTCTTTCTTTCTTACTATATTATCTGATTAGTAATGTTTTGCACAATGTAATGTCTTAATATTGTTCTTCTCCTTTTTTTTAGTCTATGTTTACCAAATGTCTGTTAAGCCAAATCCTAACGCATTTTTATTTTCTAAATTTCCTATCCGGATTACTAAAAATATTCTTATTTATCCCATAATTTAACAATTCCTTCTTAGAGTACATGATTATAACCAAAGTTAGAGGGAAGGAGCGTTTTGGATCCCTCTAACTTTGGTTATAATCATGTACTCTAAGAGAGAGGCTCCAAGAGCACATGCAACACCTCATGATTTGGCAGCAGTCAGGAGATATGTAACCCTGAAAAAGAGCTCTCTCTCCTGGGTAGAAGTGAAAGCCCAGAGGGGGTCCATCCCGATGGATGTCTGAAAGGGAGAGAGAGGTGGAAAGTGGAAAGTGACTGGGAAAGGACAGCTCCCACCTGAGTGTGGGGATATGGACTATGCCCCCCTCTGGGATGGAAGTCTGAAAGGGGGAGAGAGGCAGAGTGGCAGGGCTGGGTGAGCTCCTGCCTGGGTGAGAGTGTCAGGCAGAGGTCCCCACAATGGAAGTCCTTAAGGGAGAGCTGGGTTGGACACAGCAGGGGCTGGAGAGCTACTGCCTGGAGGAGAAGGCATCCAACTTCACTCCATAACCGACGGCATCCTTGAAAAATCTCAAAGTCCCCAGAGCTGCTCTGGATGTGAAAGCCTTCATGAGAGTGGATCTGCCCTTCGGTTGCTGAGGGGAATTCCAGAGGGGTGGATGGGATTGGAGGGAAGCTCCCTTGACAGGGTCCGAGGGCATGAGCGATCTGGCAGAATTCGGCAGCCTGCAGGAAACAAGGAGGCAGCAGAGTCCCCTGAAATGGTGGGGGGGCCACGGCTGCGGAAGGTCTCTTGTTCAGGTTGAAGGGGAGGCCTGTAGGGGTTGGCCCTGACAGAAGTCAATAAGCAAGCACTGAGCAGATGGGTGTGGGGCCTAGAGAGCTCCTGCCTGAGTGAGTGGGGTCAGGCAGAACCCCCCACAATGGAAGTTTTTGAGGGAGTGACTGATGGATGGTGGCAGGGCCTGGAAGGCTCCTGCCAGGGCAAAGGTATCTGACCTTACCCCATACCCAATGACATCCCCAAAAAAAATCACAGTTCCCAGAGCTGCTCAGGATGGGAAAGCAGGGGGACTGGCCACCCTGGGAAGCCAGGTCACCATTCAGACTGAACGGTCTAAACTAGGACATTTCTGTGTCCCAAAGACAATGTTCCGGATTCCAGGACAAAGACTTTCATATCAGGACTGTCCAGGAAAAACTGAGACAGTTGATCACCTTGACTAAGCCTATGGGCATAAGGGTACATAAGTGGATGCAAGAACATAAGATCCTCAGACTATCTGGATGCCAGTCTGAATGCAGGTCTCTTACCTTTCAGTCTGTTTTTTTTTTTTTTTTTTTTTTTGCATGGACATTGGTGTTACCTCTGCCTTTGCTTATTCTCACTGGGGAGCCTTCCTTTTCTCCACAAACACATTTTCATTGTTTGAGACAACAGCGCTAAGAATAAATTTTGTTGAATGAGTCATTGCTACTGTGTGGCTTTTTCTGTTATTCGAGCCTTCCTTTTCTCCTGAATCCTTGTGTTTAAAGTTATTAGATTTCAGCTAAGAGATGTTAAGTGTGATTGTGGTATGCAGATTCCTTTTAAGAACATCCACCCTCAGTGATTTTTTGTCTTGGGACTGAACATGACTATAGGAATTGTCAGATTTGTCATTCATTTGTTATGAAAACCCTACATGTTTGTCTTTTATCATTAAACACTTATTTAGAAATTCAGCACTTGAAGCAACTTGCCTAATACAAAATGGCAACATCTTCTGCAACAAATATCATGTTTACACCAAGAAAGAAGGAAAAATTCAAAAGGCCTAGGCCTTAACTATTGTCTGCCCAGCCAGATGAACCCATTCAGGTGTTTGAAGCCATGGTGCGCCTGATTATTTCTCAGGCTCCCACTACTGCAACCCAACAGGAGTCTTGTATGGTGTCTGACTCCTAGATGTCTCATCATACAGATAAAGTTGAGGAGGAAGAACCGAGGCTTATTATATCAGAGGGACCAGAGGGCATACCTCAAATTTTAGTTAGGGAAGAGGTACCCGGATCCTTAATTGAGGCCTGCCAGGGTAGTGATCTGTAGTACTTTGTGAAACCTGATGTCACACCTAAGAAAAATAAGACATCTCAAGAAAAAGAACGGATGGACTTTTCACAAGGCTTATTCAGGTCATTTTGTCTCTCAAGCTTCCTCCCTTTTTTCTGCTTTCTCTCTTCCTACCTCTTCACCGAAGAAACATAGATCATCTGATGAGGAGGAGGAATCTGATTCAGATGAACACTGTTTAGTTTATTCATTTCAAATTCCTTCTCCAAAACAGATGACTTGTGATGATCAGGACACACTATCCTCTTGTTCTCCTTTTAAGGAAATTTCCTTTGGAGAAACCATTACAAAGATTTTGCATAATTTTAAATGGCAATCCAGACAGGTTTCTGATATGCAGAAGAGGCACTATAAGTTATTAGAGGTAGGAGCCCATACTCTAGCCCCTGTTCCTCTACTTTTGGAGGCCTTTCTAGATACATTTGCATCCCTTCTACCTTTACTGATTCCCCAATCCCCAACCCAAGAGGCCTGATAGGTTTTATAAAGTACCGAAGGATCTAAAATTCTATATAAAAATCCTTTGGTAGATCCTTCTGTTTATTCTGTGTACACTGACAAACCTTCCAAAGGCTTTACCTTCATACAGAGACAGGAGGACCATGGACAGATATGGGAAAAGGTTTACATGATTTCCTCTCTGGCTTTCAGGGCTCTTTATCAGACCCAAATGACAAAATACCTGTGGTCTATCCTTGGTGAATTGAGTAAGACTTTGACTAGCTTTGAGGTTTCTGAAACTAAGCAGCAGGCTATTTTGATGGATGGATCAGGCTACTCAGGTGGCTAGACATGCCATTAAGTGCAGTTACAATGCAGTGGATGCTTCTTTCAAGGAGGATGCTAATGGATCTGCCATCACAGAATATTCATGGCTATTTTATTGCTCTCTTTCTTCCTGAGGGTATAAAAGATAAGCTTATAGTCTCTTCTCCTCACAGGTATTCTGTTTGGACCAGCTGTAGCAAGACAAAAGTGAAATCATGCAAAATGTTAAGCACGTCTCTCTCGCCTCAGTCACTAGGTTTCAAAGGAACAAACCAGCTAAGCACACTTTCTTTTCTCGTAGGGACTAAAAGTCTTCTCAGAAAGGCAGGAAGATTTTTCTAAAAATTTTCAATTTTAGACTATAAGAGATTCCAATTTGAAAATTCTCCTTTTCCAGACAGGTCAGCCTGACTACTTTCCTCCTCTTCTTTCATCCCTCCTCGGTCAACCCCTCTCCCTGACAAAAAGACTAACCTCTTTATTTCCAGCTTGGCAGCTGATCACTTCAGACAACTGGATTCTATCCCACATTCATTAGGTTACAAAATAACTTGGAAGGAAACCTCTCCTCCAACCAGGTGCAACTTCTTCAGTTTTCAGGGTCTTCTTAACCAAGGCAATGCATGATCTATACCCTCACAACATCAAGGAAAAAACTTTTATTCCAGGCTTTTCCTGGTGTCCAGAAAATAAGGAGATTGGAGACCCATTTTAGACCTTCATCACAGTATTTGCCTAGTGGTTCTTCTTTTAAAATACTTTGCCTTTAATCTCTTCTCCTCTTATCTTATCCCAAGCTTTCTGGTATCTTTGGATCTGAAGGATACTTACCTTCACATTCCTACTCTTCTTATGAGAAGTTCCTCAGGTTCTTGACTTGTTCATCACCCTTTCAGTTCTCTTCTTTAGCCTTCGGATTATACACAATACCTAGGGTTTCTACAAATTGCCTGGCTCCAGCTATTGCCTTTTGTAGGACTCAGGTAATACAAATATTCCCATACCTCAAAGACTTTCTTATCCAGGCATCTCCTCAAGAATATGTTAACACATCTCAGCTACACTATCTCCTTTCTGCGGAGGTTTGGCCTCATGATTAATTTAAAAGAAAAAATTCTGCTTTGACTCCTATCCAGGGTCTAGTATTTCTGAGTTGCAGGCTGGACACCTGTCTAATGGTTGCTTTTCTTCAGAAAGAGAAAGTTTATGCCAGTTATTATGGTCCCCACTCCTGTGAGGGTGCCTTAATCACGTAGTATACCTCACAGTTTTCATGTGGTACTCACCTTCCCAGCCTGCTAACAGCATATCATGCAGCCTCCTGCTGGGTGCACAACTATAATCATGGGCTAAAGTCTTTTAATAGTAATATATTCATCATGGTCAGATGCTTTACTGGTATTAACTTCAGATAATCCTTAAATCTGTAGCTGACCAGCAGCAGGTGTTAGAGCATTCAAGCAATGCTTTCAGCCAGTTATTCACAAGTGGTTACCCACATCTGTTGAGTAAACCTACTGTCAGTTATTATAAATATTTTAATGCAACTCTTTTCCCCCCAGTTTCTGAATTCTTTTGGGGTATCCCTAACATGGCTGCTCTATGTGTAGGAAAGGTAATAGTTACAAGGGCTTTGTGTGCTTTGGTTGCCACCACATCATCTCCCAGATGGTGCATCTTTGCACGGAAGTGCAAGCATCAGATGTTTTTGACACCAGATAGAACATCTAGGGTAGATACAGATCATCCTCCAATATGTTGACATTACCAGCTGCCCAGTTCTAAGCCAACATATTAGCATGTAGTTTGGGAGTACCTATTAATTCAGCCATTTTGGGTGCAGGTTTGGGGTAAAGTGGGAGGCTGATTCCAGACTACAACCAAAGACAAGAAGTGATTGCCAATATTTAGTATTTTACCAGATATGTGGGTACCAAACTCACTGTTGTATTTAATAGTCATCACTGCAAAGAAATATATTACCTGCCACTAGAGATCTGTGCAGGTGCCTAGAGTTCAGGAATATTGGAAAATTTTAAAAGATTTGCAGGATGAAGAGTTGATCACCTGAAGGAAGGAAGGCAGTATGGCTTTTAAAATGGTCCCCTAATTTGGTATTTTTTCTAGGTTAGATCATAGTCCCAGTATTTCCTATGGAGGTTGGAGCATAGGCTGAATCTTGAGGGTCTCAACTTGGATTGGGAGTTTGGCTGTCCTTGTGATGGCCATCCTTCAGGTCTTAATATATCAGGAGAAATGATGGTTTATGTCATGAGATGTAATTGGGTATTTTTCAGTTTAGAGGCTTATGATTTGTCGGTTTAGGCGAGCGTCAACCGTTAATACATCACTTTATTTTGATGTCTTTCTTTCTGCATAAACACTTGCATTGTACAGTTATCCCTGTGTGGTTATCATTACCTGCAAAGTGCAGCACTGTTAATGCTTGACTATAGATGTTGTTGGACTATTGGTGTTAGTAGTCAAGTGAAAGCATTCATTTTTTGGCATGGTTAGTTGATCATATAGCCTTAGTAATGTTTGAATGGCCATAGATTACATTGGATGTGTCTATTGGATGTATCTATTATTGTTTGATAAATAAAAATATATAAAAATCACCCCACCAATATCTTAAAGATATACACACATGTAGTAACCCCAAAAGATGGAATAGTATATGTTAGTAATCCATGCTAATGTGCATATGCATAGTTTGTAATTCATGAAGGTTTACAAGGAGGTTGTGCAACTGGAATACAAATGTTGCAGTGATAAAGAATCACAGAACACAAAAGATAAAGACTGACATATGTTTAAGGGCATTGTTTTTTTTTCAATTTTTCTAGAAAAAAATCATTAAAACACTATTCAGACTCTCTCCGTGTATTTGCAGTCTCCCCTTTCTCTTCAATCTTGTCCTGCAGTGGAAATTCTAAGGGCTCTGGGTTTCATGGCAGCTTCCATCTCCATGATAACCTTTGACAAACTTCACAAGAGAAAGATCCAGTGATACCTAAAGTCTCTCTGATCGCAACATTGTCACCCATCAGATACTCAGATTCAACTTTGACCTTTTCTGAAAAAGGAAGTTACAGTGGTGGATCTCTCAGGTCCAGCTGAATCCAGGCATAACCCTCAAACCATCTGGAACCATTCAGGAACTTCACACAGATGTATATCTAGCTTGGTAGCATGGACAGGCTCATTAGCAGTTTAGAGACAGTGGAAACTCAAACAGAGGAGGGAGCACATAGTGTGAAAGAAATCAGGGTCTCCAATATTTTCCCACTTATGGAATCTAGGACCCCTCAGGATTATAAGGGATAACACAACAGTCTCTGAGCTATGAGAACAGGGAAGACTGCATATATCTCATGTCTGTGTTTCCTGCTTTAGTGCTTAGATTTCTGGTTTCTTTATATGAATTCTTATGGGTCTACTTTTGTTTGTCGAAAGCTCATTATTTCCACAAACAAAAGTCTGACACCATGTATGCGAAAGTGTACTTAAACGAAAGTGCACTTTTGCGAATACCGGTTGACCAAACCGGTAAAATAAAAAAAAATACACTGCAAAGGCAGTTTTGCAGGGGGGCAAGCCTCCCCTGCACTCCCCATACCCCTGCTACTTTATATATATTAACTCCGAGATCGCACTACAGTGGGGAAAGAGGTATATTCCCTTATCCCTACTGTAGTGTGCTTCAGTGCTGCAGTGTTTATTTTATTGCATATTACCAGTTCAGTGAACCAGTATTCATGAAAGTGCACTTTCGTTTAAGTGCACTTTCGCATAAATGGGGTCAGACTTTTGTTTGTTAAAATAATAAGCTTCTGACAAATGAAAGTAGACCTATATATATATATATATATATATATATATATATATATATATATTTATATGTATTATATTTATTTTACTTTTTTTTTTTGCTATCTTCAAATTCTCTTGTGAGATATTTTGTATTATAATGCTGTCTTTTTCTTCATTGGCTGTCTTTTCTTTTGTCTTGCACTTTTTGGGGGTTATGACTTACTGTTTTTTTTCTGCTTATGCATATACTGCTGCAATAATTCTGTTTCTTGCAATTTGCACACACTTTTCCTAAGGCTGGGTACAACTCCTTATGAAGATGACTTCTTGCACAGTATATGCAGTGTCCTGTGCCATTTTATTTCCTGTGGTGGTATTCATGCTGCTTCCCTGCTTTTTCTAAGGGCACTTTCCCTCCATTAACTACTGCTCCTTCTATATTACTATTTTATTAACTTCCTTTTCTTTACACCTCTTGATTTTCCATGCATGAAATACTGAAATGATAGAGGATGCTACACAATATGAAAACTTGTCTAAGGTCACTTCTAGTTCTACCAGTGCTTTTCTCTTCATCCTGACACTAATATGTGTACAGCATCCATGCCTTTATTTCTCTGGTAATAAAAATGATTCACAATTTCTAGTTATTGTCCATAGCAATATGTAATACATCTGTCTGGACTGATTTTTTATTCTTCTTCTTTCAGTCCTGAACATATATATTTTATAGTCTACATTTTTGAAAGGGTCATACTAGCTGTTTAACTTGCCATACACATACTGACATTTCCCATCTAATCCTAGTAGGAAGAACTCAGGAAGACCTAAGTGAGGAAAAGCTTGGATTTGCCAAGGAGTGTTTGAACATTCTGTTGAATCTAGGAAGCTGAATAAGTTGTGGCACTTTTATGTTTCTTGATAATGTAAAGTTTTGCTGTTATACTGCCTACCAGTCCTGTAAATAAAGTAAACTGAACTTATAAACTCTCTCGTTAGGTAATTGTACCATTAAAATATATATACCTGCATACTATTATTGAATGCTCTCTTCTCCCATTAGAACAGTTGTCTTTATATATATATATATATATATATATATATATATATATATATATATATTTACAGTCTTTATATTACAGTACCATGAAGTCATTCCAGTTTACTAATTTGCTACAGTGTCCCATTATTCATTATTGTTTTGGTTCATCCTTCATAAATCAAACACTAGAATAAGAATCATTTTCTTTTAGGCTTGAAACTAATACAAACATGTGAGTAGAGAGCAATAGTTACATGTGTCCATACTTCACACAGCTTGGCCTGAAATCCATCCTCTTTTCAGGCTACTTAACCATCAAACCCCCAATAATGTGAAGAAGGCAGAGGAGCACAAGGCACTGCAGGTATACTGAAGCATTTTCAGGCATGAAACCTAGCAGAATTTTCTAGAAACATCTTGCAAATCAGTAGTGTCTGTTAGCAATGATATTTGCTGAGTAGCCATGTTTTTGTTATATTTATTTAATTTAATTTTATTTTATTTTTAGATGAAATTTTGGAAGGACTACAAATATTCTGTTAGCAACTACCAAGGGCAAAGATCAGAGCGTTCAGATGCCGTGTATGTTGTAATGCCCTTACTTGGGGTGGCTTTGCTCATTGTTGCGGCATTGTTTGTAATTTGGAGATGCCAGCTACAGAAGGCAACAAGACATCGCCCCACATATTCCCAAAGTTGCTACCTGACCAATCGGACCGCTCGCAGCTTGCCTCGTGTCCTGGTACACCGAGAAACTTCACATAACCAGTCGGACTCACAGCCTCACGAGCCTGGAGGAAGAAGTGCCAGTGACCACAATGACTCTTCCAATGCGCCACATTCTAACAGCACACTTTATGTACAGGAGCACTCTGCCTCTGTTTCTTCAAGACTGTCTAATGCTGCTCCACCTCCATCTTATGAGGAGGTAACAGGCCATCTGGAGAGCAGTGGGGATGAGATAAGCACTCCTTATGGTGACCCTCCTCCAAAGTATGAGGAAATCATAGGCCTAAACCCCACCTTTGTAAATCCTCGGCACAAGTGACTCCCTTCTTTCCCTGATCTTCACCAAGACAGCTTATGGATCCATCAACATGATATTACTAACTGAAAGCCTTATCTGCTAAGAAAAAATATACTACAGAATTCGTCTGTAAAATGGCACAGATTGAAAACCACTCAACAACTTAAAGTCCGAATTTTTTAAAAAAATTGTGAATGTCTACTTCAGAGCAGAGCACACTGGTTCAGTCTGTGAATTTACTTCTGTCTGTGTTTTAAAACTGACATACAGTATTCTTAAAGGTTTACAAGACACACATCAATACTTGTCATTAATGTGTGCATAACTCATCAGTGATTTTAGCTACTTGAAACTGTAAAAATTATGAGCACTATGTCTTCGGTTTTTATCTTTGATTTATGGGACCAGCACATCCTGACATGGAAATTCAGCACAGGGTTCTTTGCAATCCCATCTTTCTCTTCATTCTTGTAATGCATTACTGCATACTTTTAGCAAAATTTTAATGACCAGTTTATTTGGTTTATTTTGTGACAAAGCTCTTTGATCTATTTTATGGTAGCTTATTTCAGTCTTTAAATATACTTATGTTATGCCATGTTGGTTCTGTTTTAGCACTTCTTAAGATCTGAAATAATTCCAGCATGTTATTTTCATCCTGCTGCAATATAATATCAATTATTTTAAACTGTTCTTAATCATTTTAATGCCTAACTTAACATTATTAAAGATAAGGTTTACACTTTTTGGATAGCAAAATTTTTTTGTTAATTTGGTAAAATGTAATAATGGTTGCTCTCCTCTACTATCAAGTGAGTGCTATTAATGCACACTCTGCAGTGATTTTTTTTTTTACAGTAATATCTTAACTGTAATAGTACCTGTAAGGAAAATACCACAGTCAAAACAGGTTTCATTGTATATAAAATGTATTTTTACATCACAGTAAAAAATGTCATTTGTTCCGCAAAGCAGAACTGCATTCGCTGTTTAAAACTAGAGATTTGGAAAAAAAAAGATCATAAAATGTTATTTTTCTGTCTAGCTATCTGAAAACTTCCTTGATGTTTTTTATACAGCAATCTGGCAGCTCCCGTTTTTTTTTTTTTTTTGTTTTTTTGTTTTTTTTTTTTAATTCATGGTATCATTGTACCTTGATCGCTCATCTGTAACACAACATAGATAAAGCAATGGAAACAACAGGAGAAAATCAAGAAGTGCATAAACTGTATAACTTGTTTCAAAAGGATACAAGGCAACAGGGTATAAATAAAAAATGTGCAGTAATGTTTTGCTTAAATACATATGCAGGTGCTGCAATATTGTACTTTGAAATAGTTATTGAAAGAAAACGAGTCTCTGCAAAAATCACTCCATATATTTACCCAACTGGATTGCATTCTGATGAGCAGAGAATAGTTGTCAGAGTTTACTTTTCATAATTGAAGAAAGTTTTGCCTTTCAGAATTTGCCCAAGTGAAAGGTATAAAATGTATACCAGACTAAATTGCCATAAGTTAACTAATGCCACAGCCATGTGATATGTATGGATCTGTGAAGTAGATGTATATGGCTGTTTAATGCAATAATCCTAAAAGCACAAAGTATAAAAACACAAAATTGGAATTCCCAAGAGAAAGTGCATACATCATTTAAAAAAATTCTTTGTTGCAAAAAAAAAAATGTAATTATGAACAGATTTTCTAAGCTGGTTTTGTTTGGTTTATCATGTTTTAACTACTCATATTGTAGTCTGCATGACATCTGTAAAAAGAAATTTCAGTATTCCAAAAGCAGTGTGAGTACTGAAACCATATACCCTTCCTACTTTACTATGCCCACTGTGAGGTCATAATAAAACAACACATTATAGCAGAATAAATTGGTTGTTTTGTAAGATTATAATGGCATTTTGTTACATTCCTGGACTCACACATGCATGCACGCCCACACGTGTGCACACATATACAGATGAGTACTGACCTTGCAGACTATTGTTCATTTTATGCTGATTGAGACTCTGAAGCCAAAAATACTCTCCTGACATTGATGCCCAAAGTTATAACACTACTCCTGAATGCCTTATTGACCATATTTTTATTAAGCGGGGCAGTTAACAACATGAACTTTGTAATAAACCATATGACTGATGTTCATACATTCCTACAATTTCTTCCATGTTCTTAACTTTCTTAATTCAATCAATTTTATATATTCTTCATAGGTTCATAGGTTCATAGGTTCATACTAAGCTATCTGCCCTGGGGCATTTATAAGCCTAGCCCGATTGTGTTTGGCTTATGCCACCACTTGATTTGAGTATACTGTGCCCTTTTTAAAGTTTAGTTTACTGTGCCTCTGTCTAATAGTGACACGGAAGTAATCCCCGGGACAAACCTATGATCCCCCATCCACTCATCAAGATTCTTCTTGAAGAGAGTCAGTGAGGTGCTCTGCCTAACATGAATTGGAATTCTATTCCAGAGCGAAGGGAGCCTCTGGGTTATGAATCTGTCCCTCCAGCATGTTCTATTTATTTCTGTGCTGAGGTTCAAGTCCCTCGAGCACATGGCTCTAAGGGATTTAGATTTACTGAGGTGGAGCATGTCCATTAATTCTGGGTTGGACATAGCTTTATATGTCAGGCATAGATCGCCTCAAAGTAGGCGGCATGCAACTGAGTAGAGCTGATAACCGAGCAGCATATGGCATCTGTTTGAGTCCCTTGATCCTCCTGGTGAGGTAATTTTGGAGTCTTTCTAATTACTGCAGGTGTCGGGTAAGGTACATCCCAAAGGGGGCATTGTATTCTATGATGGGCCTGATGATGGATGAATAAAGGGCACGATTACCTCTCTTGATCTAGATGTGAATCCTTTCATGATGAGGTGGGCTATGTAGAAGGTCTTTCTAACCACTTTGGCAATGTGGTTGCCAAAGGAGAGATTGCTATCAACTTGGGTCCCCAGATCCCTAATTACTTTCTCTGTACTTAATGGGTTACCACCTATGTGGTAATTTGTGGGCACATTGTTTTTGCCAAAGGGTATGACTATACACTTTTTGGTATTTAGCTTTAGACCATGGCTCTGGCACCAGTTATCCGTCTCTGCGAGACCTTTTTGAAGGATGTTTGTGTCAGCTGGAGAGTTGATCATGGTGCCCAGTTTGCAGTCATCTGCGAACTTGGTGAGCCATAGTCCTCCCACATTGGCCTGTACCTCAGAAAAGTAAATACCAAACAAGAGAGGTCCCAGGACAGAACCTTGTGGGATGCCACTTGTGACTGGTTTTGAGTCTGACATGGCTCCAGCAACTCTGACTCTGTGGGTTCTGTCTTTGAGCCAGTTTGCGACCCATCTTGTGACATAGGGGTTTATATTTAGGCTGGATAGCTTATCTATGATTCCCGAGTGGGGTATTGTGTCAAATGCCTTTGCGAGGTCCAGATAGGCTGTGTGGACTACCTTCCCTTCATCTATAGCCTTGGTGACTGTTTCGAAGAAGTCGACCAGGTTCAAAAGGCAGGATCTGCCCTTGACGAAGCCAAATTGGGTAGGATCTAGTGTCTGTAGGTCCCCAATGTCTTTGTTTATGAGTTCCATGATGATCCTCTCCATAGCCTTGCAGACTAGGCTAGTCAGGCTTATGGGGCGATAATTTCCAGGGTCCGCAGAGGTGCCACCTTTGTGGAGTGGGACCACTGTTGCTGTACGCCATTCTTTGGGCACATATCCTGTAGTGAGGCTGAGATTGTACAGCAGTTTTACTTGAGGGATTAGTTCTTCTTGGAGTTCATGTAGGACGCAACCCGGGATGCCATCTGGTCCCATGGGACCATTCTGTGCAGTCTATTCAGTCCATGTTGATCAGAATTAGCTATGCCAAAATGTTACTTCTCACTTACTGTAAGCAGTAATGAATAACAGATCCTCAGTTCAAGTAGCCGATGGCCTGAAGCTCCTTAGTGTATATTTTTCAGCCTGTATTTGCTACCAGTTTGACCTCAGCCAGTCATCTGCAGCCTTATTAATTTGATTATACCCAATACAAACTAAGATTCTACTTACTGAGCAGCTCTGCTAAGCAGCTCCTCATTAAGGGGGCTTTGCTTTCTTCGATGCCAGTTATTAAGTCTTCCCAGCAGGGCAAGCTCTTACTGAGAAGGGAACATAGCTTTCCCTTTGCACATCAAACCCAGTGGGGCATACCACCAGTGAAACTCCAAATGGGGAGGAAGGCACATCCCCCATGTGTACTTCATCAAATCACCCATCTCTCCATCAATCATGTCCACTGCCATTTTTTAATTTATTCATTTGTTAATTAGCTAAACAACCTGGTCATATGATACCCTCTTTAGCCTTATTCCAGGCCACAAGGGTATGGGGTAAATGTATTATATGTGGCACTTAGCCACTGCTTTTGGCAACTGGGAAGAAACCAGAGTGCCTGGAGAAAAACCTTGCAGACACTGACTCAACTTAGATACACTACAAAGACAGTACCTGGAAATTAGGGCTGATCCCTGGATGCCGGAGATGTGAGGCAGAGATTCTAACCACTGGACGTACCTACTAGGAAGCATCACTTATCCTGTACCCTCACAGGGAAAAAT